>NW_024582570.1:252723-325996 GCF_018398535.1 Haplochromis burtoni
TGTGTGTGTGTGTGTGTGTGTGTGTGTGTGTGTGTGTGTGTGTGTGTGTGTGTGTGTGTGTAGAGATAGGACTTTTCCAGAAAACTCATCAAATAATTAAAATAATTAATTATCAATCAGTAATAATTGCTCCTTTGTGGATCCACGGGGAATATTGTCCTTTCAACAAATAGGCGTAACATTCAGTGAAAGCATAGCCTTCCTTCTAACAGCCACCAGGAGGTAAAAAATAAGTCCAGTTGTCTACGGGAAAGCAATTTCCTGATAAGTTTACAGTCTCAATCACTAGTTTATTTGGAAATTGTGATCCTGATCACAATCCAAGACAAATAATAGGAAAGGCTTTATTTTTGGGTGTACATACCTTTTGACAATGACCATGTGAGCATGCAGTGAGCACGGAGTGGCTCAGAATCCATGCATTTGACACGACTCTAACATGGTTAGCTGTAGACTGTCTGGTCTTAGCATACCATTGGCAATGTGCAAGTGTACACCCCAAAAACTGATATGCAGCCTCTGTATGACTCTGCCAGTCTCTCACGTCATTGTGAAGACATTCTGTCCCACTCTTCTTTACAATACTGCTTCAGTTTATTAAAGTTTGTGGACACTGGTTTTTTTTCACAAGTCTTTTAAGGTCCCACTGCAGCATTTAAGGCAGGTTGAGGCCTGGACTTTGACTGAGGCCAATGCAATACCTTGATTGTTTTGTTTTTGCAGTCATTCTGTTATCAATTTCCTGCTGTGTTTGGGTCATTGTCTTGTGGCATGACCCAGTTTTGGCCAAGCTTTAATTGTTGGACAAGTGGTCTCACATTAGAGTCTACCAGATGAGTTCATGGCAGACTCAATGACTGCAAGGTGCCTTGTTCGTCTGGCCGTAAAACAAACCCAAATCATCACCCGCTCCACCACTGCTTGACAGTTGGTATAAGCCGTTTGTGCTGTGCTTTATAACCAAATATCCTTACTTTGGTCACATCTGTCCACGGTACTTTGTTCAGAGGCTTTGTGGTTAGCTCAGGTGCAATTTTGCAAACCTAAGCCATGCTGCCATGTTTTTTATAGAGGGAAGAGGATTTCTCCTGGCATGTATTTGCTGAGACATCCACTCCTGGGAAGATTGTGTCATTGTGTTAACACACACCGAACCGTCCAAAGGAGCGAACTACCAAAACCTTTGCTTTTATAGAGATGGTTACAATTGTTGATGATCAGTTAACCAAGATGTTTGATTCTCAGCATGTTTTGACAGGACAGCATAGAGCCCTGTAAATCAATCATTTTCACATGACTTGTAAACCTAAATGTTTTAAAGACAACCTTTCACAAATTCTACATAGTTTATATATTTTTCCAAAATGCCTACACTGGAAGGGAGAGTAAAAAGGCAGAGAGGGGAAAGACAGTATGATTTACATATGGATAATGTGTACATTTTTTACACTCTGTTTCTGAGAATGTTTTCATAGTGTTGCACTCAGGATCATTCCTACCACTCATCTTCTCAGTGATTCAATTACTGTAACCCTGTGTGACACTGATTTAATTGCCGAGAATTTAGCTCCAGCAATAAAAAATTATTACTGGAATCACCGTAGCATATTTGTTTGCTCTCTAGGTGCAGTTTCTGTCTAGGTTTGGGCTATTGCCAACCTTTGTCCTAGATTAACATTATACTGGTAACTCCCTAAGGTGGTCTGGGATCACCATGCTAATCACTCTTAATAATAGATGAGAGCAATTACCATTAAAGGTTATTAAATCGAAATAATACCCTCAGAATTTAGCTTTGCAAAACAATCCTAATCACATAGTTTTGTGGATTTGCAATATTACAGTTCTTTTTGGTATTACCCACAACATCCTTAAAAGAGGGTGAAAGAGGGCGGTAATGCTCTTACTAAAGTAGATATTAGCACGCACTGTTACAAAGGTCACAGTGTGTGCCAGTGTATTGAGCTGCGTCCTCTATTATTAATTGTCTGGCGGGATAACAGCAAAGGGTTCGGCAGGATCAAAAAGAAGAAGGTTAAAACACAGCCAATATGAGAGTGAAGAAAAAGGCAAATGTGCATTCAAATGTGTGCTATTCAAATCCCTCTTGGGTGAGCTTACAGACTTTGACTCAGATATTTGAATTTGTGAAGGAAACAAAGGTTCCAAGAAAGTCTCTAGGGACCTGCGTGTAGCAAACTGTTGCTATAAAGATAACATTTACAACTTTACTTTCATTATAGTTCTCTAGGCATTGGGATTCTAAATTAGCCATTTACATAAATGCTGGCCCATTGCAATGGAAAAGAGACGCTTCATGAGGAGAATGCTCCTCATAGATAAGTAGTGTTTTTAAAAATGTCAATGCAAAAGTTGCACTTTTAAAACCTGCTTAATCATTGAAAAGAATCTATTTGTAAGGGGACTCAAAGGAGAAGGAAAAAGTGGGGAACATCCAAAAGCACCTTTACTCTCTGGACATTTTGCAATTAGACTGAGGTTCGCCAGCAGATCAACGCTAGGATAATCCTGGGACTGGATAGCGTGGCTACTAGTATATGGACCTAAACAAGGAGAGGTAAGAACCAATAGGAGTCAGGCTGACAAATGAGTGTGTCAATGTGAGTTACAGGGAAGCAAGACAAGAAGGAAAAGAAGGAGGAGATGGCAGAAAAGGAGATACAGAAGAGAGGGGGAATGAAGCTGCGCAGACAACATGCTGGAGAAGAATAGGGAGGAGGGGTGGCTTGTGGTTGGTGCACTGGTTTGTGACGTCAGCAGCTTGTTGGATTGAGGAGCTGTGTCCTGCTGATTTTAATCCTAACTCATTAGGGAACCAAGAGCAAGTGCCTGAGCAAGCCCTCTGGGGAAACAGAGAAAGTGACAAGAGAAGCAAGGACTTCCATCAAGGGAGATAAGTGGAGCTACTTCACAGCTTGAGAGACAGAAGAGGAGAGAAATCAAGTATTTTACTTGTTACTGCTCAGTCTCATGCCTGAGTTTCTTCATTTCTCATTACTCTGTCTGTCCTAACCTTCTCCACACGCAATCTGTAACGTGCGTCCTGTCCAAGCATGTCTACAAACGGAATTAACAAAGCTTTGAAGCTGCAGTTTGGCCTCATCAACTATGAGAACCGCTACCTGACGGCTGAGGCTTTTGGATTCAAGGTAAACGCCTCGGCTACTAGCATGAAGAAGAAACAGATCTGGACCTTAGAGCAGGATGAGCAAGATGGGCAAGTAGTCTTCCTCCGCAGCCACCTGGGACGCTATCTGGCCTCTGACAAAGATGGTAAGATCATATGTGGGGCAGAGATGCGTGATCCTGAATGCCGTTTTCTTATCGTGCCCCAAGCTGACGGACGCTGGGCTCTGCAATCAGAACCTTTTCAACGTTACTTTGGAGGCTCGGCAGACTATTTGTCCTGCTTTGCCCAAATCATTGGGGAACAAGAGCTGTGGGCCGTCCATTTGGCTTTACATCCACAGGCCAGCCTTCTCAGTGTGGCACGTAAGCGCTATGCTCATCTCTCTGCTTCAGATGGAGAGATATCTGTGGACAGCAACATTCCCTGGGGAGTGGACTCCCTCGTCACCTTGGTATACCTCGATGGCAAGTACAGCCTGAAGACCTGTGACAGCCGTTTCCTCAGCAACGACGGCAAACTTGTGAAGGAGAATACCAATGCAACTAGCTTCACTCTAGAGCTAAAATCTGGCAAGCTGGCCTTTAAGGACTGTGACGGGAAATACCTGGCCCCGGTGGGACCCACAGGAACGTTGCGGTCAGGCCGATGCTCCAAGCCTGGAAAAGACGAGCTGTTCGATCTGGAAGAGAGTCATCCACAAGTAGTTTTTCAAGCTGCAAATAAAAGATTTGTTTCAGTCAAGCAAGGTAATTTGGATCCAATGCAGTGTAATACAAATAAGTATGTTCTTCGTGTCATTACAGCTCTGCTTTTTTAAATGATGAACGGAAGGCTATACTTACAGTATACTATTCTTAACTGAGTATCAGATTCAAAATCATTAAAGAGGGGATAGCTTTAATGAGCGACAGTCTGAGAGGGTAAACAATTCGATTTAAGCATTTGCAAAGACATAAAATCTTTAGGTAAACATTCATGCATTAATTGTAACAAGCAGACACCAAAAAGAGCAGAGACATGTGAGATAAACAGCTAGAATAAGTACACGCCAAAGGAAAGAACAAGTTCTATTTCTGATTATATGCAATAATATTTTTATCCAAGTACATTTGATTTCTGATAAGTAGTCTCTTTGCAGCATTATGCCTCTCTTTAAATCAGCAGGGACTTTGCAAAGTAATTCAAGAACTGAGCTATAATGGCTACGTTGATTGTTTTCTAGGTGTAGCTATTGGGGTTATCTGAGAGTTCAGCCAAAGCAAAACAGTTCAAACCAGCAGAATTGAGGTCATGACTTGTCTTCTGAGTAGAACATTGCCTCTGTCTATGATAATGAACTTCACTTGGTCTAGGTTTACAAAAATACATCTTTATAGCTATATTGTAGTAACCAGAAAAAAAGCAATGAGTTATCTTTTATCAGTTAGGAATATAAAGCTCTGCCCCTTTTGCCTGGATGTTGGAATGGTTGATGGCAACTGTGAAGGCAGTTGCAGTAATGGGCTTTGTCATTTCCACTGTGTCCATTGAAGATTAAGTAGTTTGCAAATGACTCCAGGAGAGATCTGTGCCCCAGTGGTGTCAATTACCATCAATGGACTTTAAGCCTTACAGCTACACGCTCTTTACCTTTTACCTTTCTCCACATTATGTGGATCTATAGTTAACTACTGTGACAGTGAGGTGTTAGCAGCTATAGCCAGGCCTTAGCAGACAGCTCAAGCACATGATCTTCTTTCAGGCTGGTTGATGTGATCTGCTCTGCCCAGTAATATTATGCAGATGAAGCAGGACAAGGAGAAGATAGTTTTTTCTTCTTCCAAGTTTTTCTCAAGCTTTAAGAGTCAATTAAAACAATAATTCAAACAACTATCACTGTAGGACAACTCTGTTGTTAAATTACCTCTATAGTGAAAAGTGGGAAGGGGATTCTCAGACTAATGTTGGGCTGCAGACATTATGCAAGAATAATATTCTGCATTAAAAGAGATTACTATGAGGGAAATCTTTCAGCAACCTGACAGTTCATCTACATAACAGAAAGTTAAGACTAATTTTCGCCAGTACTGTTTTGCCTTGTGGCAGCTCCACGTTTCTTTAAGGAACAAGGCTCTGAAAGCTGCTTACTGGACCCTGCCGTGCAGATTTGCATTTCACCACTCAGGGAATTACAGCAAGCGAATGAACAGGAAGGGTGGAGGGGTGACTGAGGGGGATTAGGGTTGTAACGGGATTAAGAGAGAGGTTAAAGGATATTTCTGTGGCATCTAATTTGAACTACAGCAGACACAGTTCAGTTATACCTGTCTGTGTTACCACCAGAGTTTATGTGACATGCGGATTAGGGGCTGAAACAATAGACTCACTGCAAGTGAGGCACCTGTGGTTAGAGAACAGGAGAAAAACAGGTCACGTGAGATGAGGTCATGAAATTTGTTTAAGAAAGCAAATGCTGGATATTGGCTGAATAGCTGCAGTGCCGGGAAACTGATTTCTTAGTCAAACCGTATTGAGACCTTAGGGTCTGAAAGACTGATAGATGGATTATATGGTTCACTGGTAGGGAAGAAAGGCAAAAGCATGCAACTTACCTTAGAAATTCAACAAATGCAAATCTTAAAAAATTCTGCAGTGGCAGGGGTACCCGGACCTGGGATATAGAGTATGTTTGGGGAGTGTGAATGTGTGTACAGTGTCTATTTGTGTCTGTCTCCATGTCGGGTGAGTGCTGAGTATTTATTTATGTATATGGGGGTGGGCATGCACGTTTGCGTCTGCGTGCGCCTGTTCGTCTGTGTCTATATGTCAGCTTGGGTCTTAGACTCTACCTCTCTGGGAACATCTCAGGCTCTCCGAGGTATGGAGGCCTATCTCCCCTCACCACACTCCCTGCCAGTGGCTGATGCCCTCAGACGTTGGTGTGTTGGTGGTTCTTGGTGTCTGGGGCTGGGCGCTCATGTATGTGCCGACTCACTCCTGGTGGCCGATTGGCGGGGCCTGGCACCTGTGGCCCAGCTGGGCCCCTTCCGGAGGGTGGGGTGCCCTCAGGCCTCTGGGCTTGAGGCCCGGTCCTCTCTGGCACAGCTGGCTGTCGGCAGAGCCTGCAGGCACATCACTGCAACCCCCTCTGGCCTCTGCTCCGTGGCTACTGGGTGACCTCTCGTTTGGGGCTCTACATCTTTCTTGGCTGCTACCTCAAAGCACATTGTGCGCTGTCAATCTTGCATACTGCACAATAACATGTAATACTTAGTATGTACTGTTATCTACTGTTAGCTAGTTTATTGTGATGGTGTTGTATTTATTATGTTGCTCTTTTTTGTTTGTTTTCCCTTCTGTGTTTTCTTATCTCCATACAGGTGATCCAGGTGTTTTGTTTGTTTTTATTTTTTTTCTTCCCCCCTTTCTCACCATCTCTTCTCCCCTCTATTTTTCTTTCTCTCCCTCTCTTTCTTTCATTCTTTCTCCCTGTCCTATCCCCCAGTCATGTCTGTCCCCTCTGTAACAACCGAAAATCAAATCAAATAAATACATAATTATAATAAAGGTCAATCAAATGGACCAATATGGCAAGGCCATGATGATCCAATTGGTAAAGGGAATCCGCTTGGCATCTTTCTTGGCCTGCAGACAACAATTCTGATGGCTAAAGATCCAAACAGGACAGAGAAAAAAATTAATTAAAAAAAAAAAATTCTGCAGTGTACCTATTACTCAAAACCAACCAGGCATCAAAAAGACTACAAGGCACATAAGATTCATACTTGAGACTTGTTGTGAGTGTAACATTTAGAATAGGGTAAATGCAAATGTAATATTCATTTTAGCACATATTATTCAACTTGTCCTGTTATCACACATGCCTTGATTAGCAGAGCTGATATATAACAGACTAGAGCAAGCTGGAGTCTTGAAGCAGATGGTAGCATGCACTGGAGTCAACAGCGACAGAAACACTTTTGTTGCTAAAACCTTTGGAGCAACTAAAACGATTGTGGATTACCGTTATGCACAAACAATCTGTTTGGCAATGCTATAGCTTGAGTATCTATCACTCAATAAAAAGCAAAGGGCATTCCGACCAGTAAACCATATAAACCAATAAAAAAAATGATAATAAAAAATCCATTTAACCAAGACACACTTATCAATGTTATCTCTTCCTCCCTTTATTACTAGGAGTGAGTATTTCAGCCAATCAGGACGTGGAGACAGACATGGAGACCTTTCAGATGGAGATAGATAAGGAAAGCAAAAAGTCTATGTTCAGAACCAATGGCGGATCCTACTGGACATTAGTGACTCATGGAGAGATCCAATCCACTGCCACAGAGGTGTAAGTAGCTATTAAAGCTGTGCAGGAGCTATGTATAACCTGTATACTAACGTGAAGAAACAATAAACAGTATCCATGTTACGCTAGACACGTCTTTGCACTGTGTGCTGCAGACATATCTACTGAAATTAGCATGCTAACTACACTGTTTCATCCAATTAAATCATAGCCTCACAGGCCACTGTGAGGTGCTATCGCTTCAAGTTTAACAAACTAGTCTATACATAAGATGGAACATGTGACTTGATATATATTCCTCTCAATAATTTTAGAACATATGAAGTCTGATTAATGACAATCTGTTCTTTTTGAGTAGTATGGTGTGAAGTATGGCAAAATCAGTTTTATAGCACCTTAAAAGAAGCATTAGAGAGATACAGAAAACTAGAAAATATTACAACATACAATGCTACAAACATATACTGGACTGAAAATGTTTTTCAGACCAGAATAAGACAAACTGTCCACATATAGAGAAAATTCAGGACTTGCACTACTCTGTTACTACTCTGCTAAAAATCACACAAAGAATATTCTAGACAGAGTGAAAAAAAAAAACCCTGATTATTCAGTCCAAAAAGACATACTATAACACTTGGGACAATGTCCTGTGGGGGGAGACAAAAGTAAAAAGTTTTGTCACAAATCCCCAATAATTGGGAAGACAAAAAAACAACACTACACCCAAACAGCAAAACATCATAGCCTGGGGCTGTTTTCCTGCTTCCGTGTCATGCAATCAATGTGTGAACAATAAATTCAAAATTTTACAAGAGAATGTCAGGATAACAAGTCCATGATCTGAAGATTAGAAAAGTGTTTGGTGAAAACAGCAACAAAATAACTAAACCCAAGTGAAAAAGGCCTGAAGACGGGTATTCGATCAAAAAACTTCTGAATTACTGATGAAATGAAGCGTTGATATGTAGGTATCATCCAAAATATGCTATTGATTCAATTCAATTTTATTTATATAGAGACAAATCAGTACAATAGTTTCCTCAAGACGAAGGAATGTGGGAAGGAAAAACTCTTTTAACAAGAAAGTGGTTCTGCTGGAAGAAACAGCAGGCTCAGGGAGGGGCAGCCATCTGCTGTAACTGGCTGGCGTTGAGTGGAGGAAAAAAGGATACAGAAACACAGTTGTTGTGCAAGTCACAACTAAAGTGTGTTCTTCGAGTTACTAAATTCAAGAGTTCTCAAGTGTGCACTTTGTGTGTTTAAGAATTGAATTTAACTCTAAAATGTTACCATTCCTGATGAGTTGTTATTTTAATTAGATTGGGTTTGTTCACAATTGTAACTTAGTTGTAGACACAGGTTATCCTCCCACTGGTTTGGTTGTTAGTGCAGTTGTTATTATTGGTATTATCAATCCAAACTGTTGCCTTTTATAAATCCTGACCAAGTGGTTTTTGTCCTTAAATCTAAGCACAAGAAAATCACAGTTAACGGTGAAACTTAACTGCCTCAAGGAAGATTTGCCTCTAGTTGTGGAAAACACTCCAGTGTGTCATTTCAGAACTTCTTGTGGTTTTCAAAATGCATTTCATAGGTAATCAATGTCGAAATCCTGGTAAGTCTATATCTCACGTCTGATTCTCCTTCTGCCTGTTTATGTCTTTTACCCAGTGAGGTCAACACAATGTTTGATATTGAATGGAGGGGACAAAGAGTAGCGCTCAAAGCAAGCAATGGAAAGTACGTGTGTACAAAGAAGAACGGGCAGCTCTCCGCAGTCAGCGATACAGTGGGTACGTGCCTTTAAGCAAGATGCTGGAGAGTCAGCTGTGTCTATTTGAAATTCCCACCACGTATTTATCCTTCGTTTCAGCTGATGATGAGTTGCTCCTGATGAAACTCATCAACCGCCCTATGCTGATCCTTCGTGGAGAAAATGGCTTTGTGTGTCACCACAAGAACTCCAACACTCTAGATGCGAATCGATCCGTCTATGACATCTTCACACTGATTTTCAACGACGGCGCCTACAATATAAAAAGTCAGTGTGTCCACAACATATTACATTTTAATGAGTACACTTGCATTTTGTTGCCATGTAATAGCTATTAATTGTATTATTAATGGATGTGTATTCTTCTGTAGGTGTGAATGGAAAGTTCTGGTATGTCTCTAGCAGTGGCCTGGTGTGCTCAGATGGAGAAAAGTCAGAGAATTTTTTCCTTGAGTTCCTGGAGCATGGACGTGTCGCCATCAAGGGCTCCAATGACAAGTACCTTCGTGGAGACCAGGGAGGCACACTTATGTGTGATGGCAAATCTGTCGATGCATCTTCTCTCTGGGAGTACTGATTCCCTTCAATGTGGGTCTTCAGTGATGGCCTATAATGCAAGGGCAGGATGTGCTTTTACCAGGTCATATGAAGCAGACTGACTGGAAAATATTTTCCTGCCTTTTTTGTTTTGTTTTGTTTTGTTTTCCTTTTTTTTTTTTTGGCTTGATTTTTTTCTTTTGAAATTGGGAAGAAGTGAACACTTTAGAAAGATATGTTTCTTTGATGTTTTGTCTTTCAAAAATGCCAACATCAAACGACACATACTGTGTGAAAAATGTGTCATTTTTTGTAATTTCACAAATGGGGAGACAAGAGATGTTATCACGGTTCTTTCAGTCAGGCTTTGTTCAATATGCAACCTTATATCTTTGAGGACAGCCATACCAACCGGTCACAACAAAGGGTGTTACTGCCAAGAATGTAAGCACCTCTCACTGTTTGCTGTTACTTTGACAGCTTTTCTGCTTAACCTACCCAGAGAGTTTGTTAATAGATAGCAACAAAAATCATCTTCTGTTGAAGCTGAAGTTTAATAGGTTACATATCCAAAAGTAAAAAAACAAAAACACAGATAATAACAAGTCAGTGTCATTATCCCTGGATCCTTAGGCTTAATTAAAAAAAACATTTACCTATGTATAGAAACACATTTGGTTTGGTTTATGTACAGTGCTATACAGCTAGCATTGTCCATGTTTATGAAAGCCTGACTTGTAAAACCTCTCGGCATTTGCGTAGAGCTTTTAAATGATTTCGAGTTAGGCTCTGACTTTAACACATTCAACAAGAATAGTTCATTGATTGAATCATTCTAATGAAAGGTGATGCACCACTGACTTTAAAAACAGCACATAGTTGGTACCACTATCGCTTTCATTTGTCTTAATGAAATATTTATTGATTTTATTTTTAAAAAATGATAGACCTTAAAATAAGTGGACAGGCTGAAAATGGAAATGCAAAGAACACCAAAACTAGGCTCACTGCAAACATTGAGACATATACAATATGTGCTACACAAAGAAGAAGTTCAGGCATCTTTAGGAATAAAGAACGTCGGCAGAAAAATTATTTATGATTTATTCACATCAGGGAATAGTGAGAAAGAAGTCGGAGGAGATTTAAAGTATCGGATGGATCTTTCTAATGTATCTCATGTAAACTCAGAAGTGCTTCTCTGGTGATCTGCCTAGGGGCCTTAATCTACACTGGACTGTATATCCAGTTATGTCCTGTTTTCAAGTTGAGAGGCTGGTAGCCACATAAGAAAATATAATGGATTTTGACAACAGATGTTTTTGAAAAACACTGCAAAGATTGATTTCCAGGATGCTTGTTTTCCATCCATTTGCTCAAACTTAGATGAGAATATTTAATCATCTAGAGTAAAGGTGCATGCACTTTGCTTGCCTAGTGGTTGCTGGTTAGACCCAGCTCCTGCAAACTCCTTCAGAAATCTTTATAGTTGTTGGAAAACATGTTGTTCCACCTTTGCGTCCAGTCATTGTGTATAGAAAGGCCAGCAACACCCCACTGAAACCGATTGATCTTCTTAATTAACTTTGGATACAACAGCAAGTTAGTACGTTTAATAAATCAGTAGAATCTTCCTAAAACCTACCTACCCGGTGCTGCTTATGAAGCACTAATAATTGGCTTGAAGTTGACCCTTAGCTGCAAAATCCTTTTCTTTTTTTGGGAAACTCTTCATATTATGACTAAAATCTCTCACAGGACACACTAAAATGATTACAACAAATCGCTAAGGGTACAAGCTGCCCAGAGTTAATTAGAACAGATGTTGTTGTGCACTAAAGAGGACAACCAAAAAATGTAAACAATTAATTCTGTAGATTTTTGTTGGATATTTCCCAGAAGGAAATAAAATCTACCATAGTTTCAGCAGAATGTCTAAACGAGTGGTTTTGTGTTGTGTGCAATCTGGATTAGTTTTAGTTATAAAAAAGTTTGGTTACCTATACATCCTGTAACAGCTCTATAGAGAACCTCTGGCCATATTTTAGAATGTATCTAATATATGTATATATAGACATCGTTTTACGATCTTTGCTTTATGATGATGATTTTTGACAAATGTTGACAATAAAAACTTATAATATCACTGTTGTCTTTGAGATTTACAGCTGTGGGTCAGGCTTAAAGGACGTGTGTGAAATTTTTGTGAGCTGATCATCGGTTGGCGTAGAGCTCCTGAGTCCTAATCCTAACCGTAAAAATCTGCCACATCATTGTAATGTATCAGAAGCCAACATTATGCCATCTGACTTTTATGATTACTAATTCATTGTGCGGGGAACTCCAACAAAGAAGTGTGGTGAGCTGTGATTAAAACGTGAAATGACTTCAGTTTAACATTTACCATCAGTGATGATTTCAGATCTGCTTCCAGTAGCATGAAGTAGAGGGATAACCAGTGCCGCTGGCACTGTCAATATTTTGTTACATCTGGAAGCCCAGATGTTGCAGTGATGCCAGCTGCCTGTGTCTGATTGTTAGGGCTAAATAATATTTCAGCAAATATTACTTTCAAATAAAAAGCATTACAGTTTAAATACAGTTGTATTAAGTTTGCTAATTGCTATACTTAATTTACGTGCAATATCTCCTTGATCCTGCTGTAATAAGTCATTTTTCTACTAAGAAGAGGATTTTCCCATTCACCACACTGGATGGCACTGTGTACCTCACTTAGTTCTTTCTATGCAGCAATAATCAGTGAAAATACCATATCCTGCTGCAACAAGCACAAACACCTGGTAGTAAAACAGCACTCTGACATGACCTTCATTAATCATTTTAAGAAACACAGGTTTTAGAGTGGGCTCAGCTGGCATTTACAGATCATTCTCAAGAAAAAGGCGTGTTTTCGCCACAGCCACATTTTCAGGTTACTAGTTGCCATCCTTCTGTCATCTCTTAGCGATTTCAAATATTTATGGTCCACAGCAAAATAATTTTTTCCTGAGAATTTCAGTTCTCTCCTGGTCTGACTCGAGGAAGAAAATTGCACAGACAGAAATGGCACCGAGAAACACACAAAGGCAAACACACATACAGCCGCATCTCTACAAAGCATATTCACTGTGTACTGTGTCTGACATTTCAGTGAAAGTGCCAAAGATCTCTGAAAGCATTTGCAAGGAAAATTTTAAGCAACACTGAAACTAAAAGAAAGGCTTTCACAACAATTGTGTTTGTTCTAGATGCGTGTCGGTGTTCTGGAGGAAGGAAACGGCAACACTACGGTAAATTTATTTGTGCTAGATTACCACGCGCTTGGCTTTCTTCTTTTTTTAATTAGATCTGCTAGAGTATCTCAAAAGTATACACCTTAGACAAGAAAACAAAGTGGTCGTTTTAAGCAGATGGTCAAGACTCTCTAAGCCTTTATGCAAATGAAGTTTAAAGAAAGTTCAGCTAATTCCTTGGATTGGCAGCAGCTTTCCAGTAGAACACACACAACACGCAAATACACACAGTGGCTTTAGGGTAGACACGCTGTGCAGCTGAATGTCTTTTTGTTTCTTTGAATTGGATGTCATCTTGGAGGGGAAGAGGTCAGAGATGACCGGTGTTGAGGGTTTAAATGTGAGGGTTACAAATTCAGACACACAGATTCAGTAAAAGGACTAGATGTTACAATCCCTGACAATGCATGGCTTTAAATGGAGAAAATCTTGAGGGATGGCTGTTATGAGGAAAAGCAGCCCAGAAACATTACCAGCGGCACACATCGTTGTGTGCCTCAACTTTTGTTCTTTTACCCAAGCTAATCTGCCATTTTTCCTTGGCTAGGTTTAGGGATTAGAGATCTGATAAAAATTATTATACTGAAATTTGGGACACATCGTCAGTAGTGGACCTTGGATTCATTGGGTGTTTCGGCCATTTGTCACTGGACACCCTCATCCAAGGAGGCCCTGCCAGGGTTGATCAGGCCCTGGAGTGTGTCACTGGTTTATGTTAAAATTGTTATTTCTCTTCTTCTTTCTGCTGTTTAGTTTTCTATAGTTTATTCTATCTATTCACTGCAACTAAGAAATACTTACCTCTTTAACATTTATGGAGCCTCATTTCTTCAAAGGGACAGAAAAGGTGATAGAGAGAAGTAAGACAAGTAAGTAAGATAAGATAGGAGAGAGCAGAGAGGAGAGCCGAAAGGGGGGCGCCCGATCTGGCTTCCCACACCTCCCCATCGGATCGGGCTGTACGAATGTGTACAGTGTACAAATGTATTCTTAATGGACCAGTTTCACTTTCTATAACATTGTTGCTTGCAGTGCAAAGTTACGAGATAACAGTTGCTTGTCATAATAATCCACCATGAAGCAAAACACAGTTTATCCGTCATTATGAATGGACCGATTTCACTTTTGCTATAAAGCCATAAAACAAAGACATTCTATGAACATCTTAGAGCCAGTAAGCCCAACTCCAATCAATGGAAAAGCTTCAAAGAGGAAAAGGTGGAAAGGAGCCCTGTGACCTTAAGCTGAAAGGCTGACAGAGGCGAGCTAAATAAAAGACAGTCTTAACACAGACCCTACAAAAACTAGACCGAGCAAATTTAAGGCAAAGACAAGAAACAAATACATAAACTATTGGATATTCATTTAAATAAATAAAAATGTCATTAAAACCAGAATCAATGCTATTTAGCCTGAAACAGAAAAAGCTGAGCGTCAGATTATTGGATTATTAGGATACCAGAAACTGAAAACAACTTGAAGAACTGAGAAGGATAAGAGTGACAACAACAATTGAGAGTGGTAAACACAGAAAGGCCTGGCAGGGTCAGTTCTCAGAACAACAAGAGAGACAGACAAGATCTAAGGCAGAGAAAGAGGCAGAGGGCATATTGGTTTATTTGTGAAGAGAGAAGAAACTGGACAGGAGAAAGAGGTGCTTCTCTTATTAAAAACAAGGAGGTGTGAATTTTTCTGCTTACCTTTTGAAGCTCTGTTGCTACATTACACTGCCCTCAAAGTCTTTACAGTCCATTACATGTGGTTTAGTCAATTTCACAAACGCTGTTTTTATGAATCTGTAAAGACAGATTAGCAATAGCAGGCTTAAAATATGCACGACAGCAGCCCAAAATCATTCGACTGGGCATCTGTGATTTTCTGTTGGGTTGTATCAAAGCTTATATAG
Source organism: Haplochromis burtoni (assembly GCF_018398535.1). Classification (NCBI taxonomy): domain Eukaryota; kingdom Metazoa; phylum Chordata; class Actinopteri; order Cichliformes; family Cichlidae; genus Haplochromis; species Haplochromis burtoni. Next base: position 267,682 of record NW_024582570.1, read on the forward strand.
CAAGGCATGCATACCAAAATTAAAGTTAGGAACAATTCCTGCAAGTTGAAAATGAAACACAGTTGTCCACAGTTGTGAAATGGAATGGAGTACATCAGAAAAAGATCATAAAGAATATTTGAAATGGTTGTTATAAAAGTGAAAACATGATTTGCTCTTACTCTGCACTCTACACAGAGCAATTTTTGTTCTTCTGGATGAAAATACTTCAGTCATTTAGTAGTGGTGTTGTACTACTTAAATGAAGCATGAAGAGTTTCACCTAGAATATTCTGTCGGTGGATGTTTGTTCATTTTAAAAGAAAAGTTTTGTTTTTTTTTCAAATTAAAACTCTTAATAGCTTCTCGAAATAAGTGCTTGCAGAGGTTTTGAGCAAATAACTGACAAGTCTTCAGAATAAGAGGCCAACCTGTGCGTGACTGTGTCAACCGCTGCTCAAGACTCCTTCAAATGATTGCATAATTATAGTCTCAGGAACTCTGACACATCATGACATTTCATTCCTGCTTTTCACCCAGGATGGCATTTGCATTATTCTCAGGAAAAGAACTAAAAAAGTTATCTTAGGTTTACAGGTGCACATGAGGTCTCTGTGTTCTGTTTGTTTGGAAATGCATTTGTAAAGTACTTTAGCAAAATATCTTCAACCCAGTACAAAGCATGTGCAGAGCAGCCCTGCTTGAACAGTGCGTGCAGCGTGCCTGGACTTGGAAGTTTTAAGAGATGCCAGGGATCAAAGTTGACTTATTGATCAGTTCTGGAGTAAGGCTAGGCTACAAGTATGGACAACCTTTTTTTTTTTTTTATTCCACCCAGTAAAGACTCAGACATTGTGCAAAAAAGTGGTGCAGCAAATAAAAACAATAGTTAAAAGAAGAAGGGAACAAAAGTCAATAAATCAGGTTAAACGCAAACTAGTTGGAATGTCAATTAAATGGAATTTCACTTTTAAAAAATATATTTATATTTAAGACAAATTAGCTCATTAGGAGTGTTCTCCAACAAAAACCCATCCTATAAAAAAAATGACAATATTTCTCTAATTAAAGTCCACCCACTCAATAATAATCGTGATGAGTGAAAAATCTATTAAAGATATTTGGCGTGTCGCAGAGAGCTCAGCTGCCTTAAACACACTTGATGTATTAGTTTTTTAATAAAGACGCTGACATTGATTTTTATTTGTGGCTCACGCAGAAATTTGTCTGTGTGCTCTGGGCTAAATGCATAACTAAAATTAATTCTGTTTCACTGCATGGTGTTTTTTTTATTGAGATGTACCCTTCTGACTCCCCTACGTGTTGGAGTTGATGCATTCAAGGAGACACAGCTGAAAACCAGTTAAACTACAAAGAGGCCGGACAAGGTTCAATGTCTTTGAAAACTGCACTGATTAAGATTTATTTCCCAGCCCACACAAATCTATCTTTCCCTTAACTGCCTGGGTGTAAATGCAAAAACTAAAGATTTTAAACCAATTTCCAAAATTGAGAAAAACTTGGCATATGAGTACTTCTACCTTTCCTTAGCTGTTCTAACTAAAGACAAGGGAGTATTCATTGTGACTAATAATCTTAGAATTAATAGGATGAAAGTCCTTGTTAGAAAAGTGCCTTTTTAAAAAATGCCGTCCACAGCCTCCCTTAAGCCATAAGAACAGACTTCACATTTCAGTCTTCTTAATTAGAGAGTAGATTATCATTATTTTTTTAAAGAAGCAGTTTGCTTGGATCACTTATTAACCATGAAACACTATTACCCTGAAGTGTGCAATTACACTCGACCGGGTCATTAGAAAGTGTATATGTTACACCACTATTTGGATGACATGAGACTGCAGCCGTGGGTGTGCAATGAGCACGAAAAGCAAGAGCAAAGAAGTCTGATTTTCTTTTGTTTTCTGTTGGAAAACGGGGGAAATCCAGCAGACAACAAGAGAATTTCCCGGTGAGATAGCCCAACATAAAGCAATAAAGCTACACGGGAATTGCCTCAAAACATCCTGCAGTGGCCAAGTCGGAGTCCAAACCGCACTCCAATTAAGAACAGTGGCAGGACTTGAAAATTGCCTTTTATTCACCATCCCCAGTGCAAGCTGACAGCTCCAGAGCAGTTTTACAAGGAAGAATGGGGTGAAATGCTTGTCCAAACCCTCTAGCTGCAGTGAGTTCAAACTTTGAAGTGGTGAATAGCATGTTTACATAATTTAGTTTTACAGCTGTGCTTAATTTGTATCATGTCATTAAGTTGTGAAGACGTTACATTAATTCATTTTCTTTGTCTCACTGAAAAAAAGCTTAATCGCCTACCTTCTAGACCTTTTTTCCTACTTAAACTCACGTGTGTGTCACGTGGTTTTTTTTCGACACATCTATTGTTGCTCCAGCTATTCAAACAGCCTTTATTTGTTTATTAAATCGTTAATTTCTATTAATATTTTTGTCCTGTCTTTATTATATTACATGTATCTATATTAATCAAAATAGAATTGCAAAATGTTACCGATCGACGTTCCACGGATGTAGTTTTATTTTGGAGATCGTCACCGGAAGTGCGTTGTTGTATTCCCGCATTTTGACAATTTAAATTGATCGTGGAGCACTTACAGCCACCATGCACACGCCCGCGGGATCCCTACCTGTTATGCGATGGCACTGACAAAAAATATTTTCTCGTCTAATTTGTCTCGCTTTGCATTTTTTGTTTGACATTGCCGAGCCGGATTTCTTTTATTAATTTGTTTATTTTGCTCTAGAACTATATTTGTGGATGGGGAGCTGGCACTTAATTTGCGGAGAAGGATTTAGCTGGAGCGCTTTTACGCATCTGAAATATTGGCGTGTCGTTGAAGATCCCATTTTACAACAATAAAGAAAGGAAAAATCTTCCCGTTGACGAGAAACTGCTTTATATGGGCTGCACGATGAAGTACGGACCGGTGGTTCTATCGGCTGGGCTTACAGGTTTGCTCAGTTTTTGCTTCCTCGCCGTAGCGATTGGGACTGATTATTGGTACATAATTGATGTGAACAAACCCAACTACACAGGTTCAGATGACCTGAGTTCCCATTCTGGACTGTGGAGAATTATTGAAGGTATGTCAGTTTAACTTCATCTTTAATGAGCTGTTATTGGGGTCTTTACAGCTGTGCGACTTGTTAAAAATCAGCCATCATATTCGCATAACTTTTGCCCTGCGTCTCACAGAGGTAATTTTGAGAAGTCTCCTCAAAAAATTATAAAAGTTCATTCTGATTTGTGCAGATTTCAAATTGGCACACTAATAGAATCCCTTAATTTCACTCTAGTTGGTTACATGCAGTGCTGCAGAGGTTTAACATTGTCTTTAGTTTCTGATGGATCAACAGCAGTCCCTCATTTAATCCTCACTGGTCTAATCTTAGGTGAACTTGATGCACGGAGAAGCTGATATCCCAGTGCCTTTATATTGGAAATGAGAAGCATGGGGATATTCTAAATGACGGACTACTCAAATTCTTGCAACATTACCTTGAATCCACTGAAATTCAATTTTCATGCAGTGAAATGAAGCCTGAAATGTTCTAATTGTGGAATACAGTTTGGGTAGGAAAATGGCTTTTAACAGTAGCAACTTTTACCCCACACATACCAGTTTCTGCAGCCACCTGCAGGAGAACACACAGGAGACCAAGGAGAGCTTGTGAAGGATGGTTTTGGCACAGCTGCAATATAATGTGCTTCCAGCTTGAGGTCCCAAATGTGTTCTATTTGTTTCGGGCGGCACCCACAGTTCATGCAATAAATGCCAAGTAATGATCCAACATGAAACTAATCAGGCAGTGCTCACCTGGAGATTCCCTAGCAAAAAGGGAAACTATTATTTATTTTCTAATATTGTCTACTATTCCCACACTTAATACCACATTTTTTCACATCTAAGAGCAATTTTGCAAAGTCCCAGGGCTCTGCCACTGGTCCTGTCATGTGTAACCTTTTCATTTGACATTTTCAGGAGCAAACTGGAGTTCAGTCACCCCCTCTTTCACAGCAAATATGTCCAACCTGACAGAGGCAGAAAGGCACCTTGTCGGTGAGTGGGTTCCTTGATCAAGTGATGCATTTTAAAATGGTAATGGTAGCCACACGGGAGTATGTTCTTGGCAGTAAGGATTAGAGGTCTGATTGGAAGCCCAAAACATCTGCATTTGCAAGATATGCTATGCAATTAATCACATCCTGCAAATTAACATGACGAGATTGGGGGGTTTTTTTTTCCCTCCAAGTGTGCTTTTGTAACTGCGCTTACTAGATAAAATCAGTTTTGTTAGGGTTTTCAGGAACACTTCCTGCTTGCAACGTTGACAAATAAAATGCAGTAATAAACTGTCCACTGTGGGAGAAGAACTCAATGGAGTCTCTGCTAGTTGATTTCAGTACTGACAATGGGAACAAAAAATCAGCAGGACCCTGGATGATGGGAGTCAATTGGAAAATCGCTGATTTAAAAAAAAAAAAAAAAATCTTTATATTTTTTCAAATGTGTGTGTTTGCAGGCTTGCACAAAGTAGTGGTCATTTTGTTGCCTCTCAGCCTCGTCCTCCTGGTGTTTGGCTGGATCTTTGGACTTGTCAGCTCATTGGCCTCCAGTCCAAAGTTGCTGGCTGCGTCAGCATCCTACTTTCTCCTCTGCAGTAAGTCCCCACAGAATTCCCTTTGTTTTCTTTTTCTGAGCCCAGATTCACACCGTGTGCTCTTGCTTGTTTATGTCGGCGTGCAAGACGCACAGCAAACGTGAAAACGCACGTGGGCGACACATCGTATTCTTACAGGTACGTTGCGCGTGCATCTAAGAGACCCTGAGAAGCGCGTTTTCAGCTGTTCTCTCTCACATCGGATTTGGTTGTGAGTAGAGGCTCCAGTAGTATCTAATTTCAGCCTTTATAGACATAAACTGTGTGCTTGAGCTGGCCGATGGCCAATGAGAAAACGGTGATTATAGTTATGTAAATATTTTATCTTGAAGAAGACGAATCGGCAGCAACGTATTAAATATCTCTGTGCGGACATTAAAAATCCCATTCAGCTTAATTGAGTTGAGTTAGGTAATGATCTTTTCACACAGACTGTTATTAGAGTGGTGAAGATGGGGATTTAATGGTGAAAATAAGGATCCAAGGCACAGAGCACTTTTGGACTGCTGTGAGCAGCACTTCTCTCTCCTTTCGGTCTGTTCCTTAGATTTTGTGAATAAACGATAAACAGCGTGACTATCTCCATTCAGATGCAGACATAATGGCACAGTGAGAGGTGGTATGACGGCATCATTTGAGGCGCCACGTGCTAAAAGAACATATTCACTGAGCTCTACCATGTTGAAGTGTTTGGTGGGAATAAAACTAGTTGTATGTCCAACCCAACTTAATCGGGTGCTAAATGCTCTTTAACTCGCCATCCCTGACAGTGAAGTCTGGCATGTCGAATTGAACCCACCCGAGAATAGTACGAGTAATTGTTTGGTGGATTGATAGCTAGTGAGTCCTGTTTCTTGTCCGCTCTATCCAGACAGCACATCTCTACAACTCCCAGTTGCAAGAGCATTAATTATAACTTTGGGCGGCGTACCGACTTGATTCTCCTAACACAGTTTGTAAAGGTGGGGGGGTGATGTGTGACAACAGCTTCAGTGTTTCCCTGTCACATTTGCATTAAATTAATCAGAATTGCAAGCTGGTTCCTGGTGAGCATGAACATAATTTTAGAAACCATACCACCAAACATTCTCAGCATGGAGACTGACGTAATTGATTGCAGCATGGAGGCTGATTGTTGATCACAATGAAGTGGCTCAAATTTACTGAAGAGCTTGTCATTGATTGAAAGATGCAGTCAGACTTCCTCCTGGAATTACCAGTGGGCACTTTCTGATGTCATTTTCCATCTGTCCTTTTTTGCAGGAATTGGTTGCGATAAATTCTATTACGCAGAAAGTTGCTCTTATTAAGAGTCAAATCAGAAATGCTCTCCTAAAAATGTAAGTGCAAATGTGTCATAATCACGCACAAATCACACGTGCTCTGCTTTTTGCTTTTTTTTTTTTTTTTTTTCCCCCTCCTCCCTTAAATGGCAGTGGAAGGGCCTGCTTTTGTCATCAATACTGTAACACAAATGGGGGGTTTTGTTTTTTTTTTTTGTTTTTTTTCCCCCTCTAGTGAAGGGTTCAGCTGTTGAGCAGCTTCCATAAATATCCATCAAAGAATCCATTTGATTAGGTCTGAACTCAAGTGGAATGAGATTGAATCTCTATTTGGTTGAAATTGAGGGTAAATGCGCAAATCTGTGACAGACATAGGACTTATTATACAGTGTGCCATCTCTGCTGACATGCTCAACCTCCAGTGTCACATAGAAACAGAGATAATTTAATGCTTTCTATCGAATGTCCTGTCCACGTGTGTACTCCAGGAGACCTGCAAGCACTAAGCTCTGCCACTTTCAAAACCACTGATCATATAAAAGAAAAGAAAGCGGGCATAATGGATGTCTGTGTTATTGTGCTTTCTCCCCTTATGCGGTGCATTCGCAGTAACTACGTATTTTAAGTTTGATATTTTGGTGAAGGTCTTCGTAATCCCACTCGCACCACATACTGCAGCACTGATGAATCTCTTTGGATTTTTCGGCGGGGGGAAACCTGCTATAAATATGAGCTATAGCAAAGCTGACATTTCTATCTCGGGCAATATGTAATAATGTCCTTCTTTAGCTGTTCAGCTCAAGGTTTAAAAAAAAAAAAAAATACATTCACTTCATTCACATGGTGGTATTTTAATTAGTATTGCTTTGTCAAGTAAGCTCAACAGATGTTTAGTAAATTCCTAGCGTGGCATCAGCGGTGTAACAGCATGAGTCTCACATAAAGTGGTGCACAGATAATGTACTGTACTTGGGAAATGCACACACTTTCTTTTTGCTGATGTGCAAATTAACCACAGTACATGCAAAGGAAGACCACAGCTGTGACTTTTTATTTGTTTTGGGGTTTTTCTTCTGCATTTAAATCATCAGTAATTAACTAGATTTAATTGCAATTGACGACTGCTCAGACTGGTTTTCCCTCCCTATGAGTCTGACTAAAGGTCGACCTGAATTGCTTATTTAATGGCTCAATGTTTTGAGGTTGACATTTAATGATGTTATTCTTGTCGGCTCGCCTCTGTGGCAATTGTTCTGTGGGACATTTCATCTGTCCGTTTGGGAACACAAGAAATCAAAAAATATTAGAAGCACACTTAAGGCCAGACTAAATTTGGAGCCGCCTTTGTGGGCACGTTTCCTGAGACTGATTTGAATTGGCCGGCGCTTTAAATTGGTACACGTGAGCGCGTTTATGTCTATATTATCTTAAACGGTCTACTGAGCAAAGCATGCATTGGGGGAAGTATTATTTGCTCATCAATGTGTCATTACTGTAATGACCTAACTGTAAAAGCCGATTAAGTGTGATGCATAAAGGTGATCATAGTGCTCAAGCGCTTTGTAATTTTCTTTCCCACTGATAGATCTGTTTCTCTGTTGCAGCTAAAAAGGGAATGTGTTAAAGTCTAATAAGGCCTTTGAGTTGATGAGCTGTCTGTCTGTGCTTCATCAGGTCTTTTCACCTTGTCTGGGGTTAGCGTCTACATCAAATACTCCAATCAGGCCATGGAGGAGTTCCAGCGAACTGTGCCCCCAGAGAATCTCGTCTATGTGAACGTGTCGTTTGGCTGGTCATTAGCCACAGCCTGGCTCTCCTACAGCCTGGAGGTGGCAACAGGCCTGCTGCTCATGCTGGCTGCCAGAATAACACAAATGAAGGGACATTATGACTCTGGTGTAGCCATTGCCATGTTATAGAGTCGCACATTCTGGTTTCTGAGTGAAACTACAGAAATCTTCAATTTTTATCGACTTGATTTTATTTATTTGACTAAAACAGTTGGTCACACAGGCCAGGGGCCAAGAAGATAAACCATTCTGCAAGCTGGCTTTACAAAACTGCAACTGTAGATACAGATGCTCTTGAACATCTGCTTCATCATTGTTTTCAGAGGCTAGCTGTGACATACTGTCCTTGTAGACCGTGATGTTGTAGAGTAAATCAAACCCAGACATGAAAACTAAGCTTACTCTTCTGAGTAGTTACTGTAAAGATTGGCAGTTTTATTTTCTTATTTATTTTTTTTAAATGTGTTCACATGTTTCAGGCTCGGTGCTGTATAATTTGGTAAGTTAAAGCTTTAAGCAAAGGACCAGTTATATTTTATGGTTTAATTGGTTTGATGCATGCTCGATAAGACTTGAGAGGACTCGAATATGGTTTAGTGTATTCAAGCATGTGTGCATCAGTAGTGTTAAGTACTTCATTCAAGTGGAAACGCTGCTGATTCTGCAAAAGTTAACCACCAGGCATTAAAAAGCCACCCGGGAGACTAGACGGTATCAGACTGTAGTTTCTATCCTTTCTAATACTTTATAAAAGAATTACTGCTACACCGTTTCTCCAAATGCCAGGGGAAATTTGCATTGCACAGCTTTTTAAAACCTCCAAAGAAATGATGTAGACGTCAAGTCATTTGGTGCTGAGAGTTTGACTACAGCAACATCGAAATGTTAGTTTGTGCGTCTGTGTGAAACACTTCTGTAGCTAACCCACCAGTCCTTACATTAATCATGGAAATGAGGTTAAAGATAAATGCACTCCTGGGGCAACTGCAAGTTATTTTCAGCAGTAAAGAATGTGCATGTGTCGCTGCCTGCTTTACTGTCGCCAATGACTCAATATTGTGAGATTCTGTCTGTTCTGGAAAGACTTTTCTCTGTAATTCAAATAAAGTGAACACTGTGAAAAACACAACATTAAGCATTTGCTGTAAGACTTTATGATGTCGTCGTCTTCCTTCTTTTTTTTTTTTTTTTTTTTTTTTTTAAAGCATTCATAACAGACCTTATGTTTTCATAACTGAGCAGCTGTGGCAGAAAATCCAGATTGATGTTTCACATAACTTGCAAACAGAATTAAAAAGGAGAATATTACCTGTGATTTGAATAAAATTTCACAAATGTGTGACGATTTGTGACAGTTTGATTATTTAAAGCCGCAACTGTTGTGAGGAAATTTGATCACTTTCTTGTGCGGAGTAAATCACAACTGAACACCAGTAGGGCCAAAGAAAACTGTAAGTAACACAGTAGAGGCTCCTTATGGCTTCATCTGGAGCAGGGATGAAGGGCACCCCTCAGCCTGAGCATGTCATCTGTCAGGAGTTGGTGGAGCCAAGCTGATCTTGGGAAAAAAAAAAAAAACTTCCATCCTGAATGAAATATGGCCTGTTTCAAAAGAGTGCTCATGCTTAACCAGAACCAGCAAGACTGCTTGCTGGACTCTGCTTTGTTAGACTCTTTTGCAATGGGTTATTTCAAAGGAAAGAAATACAGTGTAATCAAAAGTATTGTTGGCATGTCAGGTGGCATAAAGGCGACATGATTATAGGTGAGCTTTAAAATCGTGACTTTCCTGTTAGTGTACCTTCGAAAAAAGCACAATAAACATCTATATATGCCAAATCGTTCACCACTATAGTTTATATATAATTAATGCTGTCCATCTTTGCTGAGGACACCCTCTCCAAAAAAGTTCAAAATCTTCTCAAGCATTTTACGTCTTTTTTTTTTTTTTTTGTCTTGAAGTTATTAGAATGTGGGCATCTGGTTTCTTTTGGTAGAGTCTGTGAATATAAATGAAGCCCCCAGACAGAAAAGGAAGAGTATGGGGAGAGGGGGGAAAAAACTACTGGATATAGAGATGGCCTCAGAGGAATTCAGAGATGCCTGAACAATATGCTGCAACGCTGCTGTCCATAAAAGATGCATTCATTCATATGCAAAGCATCCTTGCAGAGTCAAATCTCTGTGTAATTGGTTATGATTATATAACACCGACTCAGGATAGTTAGTACTTTACTAACATTTACTTTGATAATTGCTGGAACAGCAGAAATAATACACTGCTCAAAAAAGAAATGAAGGACGATTATGCAAACACATCAGATCTCACTAGACAAAAAAAAATCATTCTGGATATCAATACTGATATGTATCAGCTGGAGCCACGAGTACTGTGTTAGCAACAAAAGGATACCACTGACTTTGATGTAAAATGATTATTCTCAACCTACACAGGGCTAAATACAAAGACATCCCGAAAAAAAAAAGTGGAAAAAATAGATGCACCAAGCTCGCAACTCAAAATGGTACTCAGTAGTTTGTGTGGCCCCCATGTGCTGGACAATGAGTCCTAATGAGACAACGGATGGTGCCCTGGGAGAGGGGTGGTCTCCTCCAAAATCTGGACCAGGGCATCACTGAGCTCCTGCACTGTTTGAGGTCCAAAGTTGTTATATTGGATTTAGTTCAGGTGAGCGTGGAGGCCGGTCAAGGGTATCAATTCCTTCATCCTTAAGGAACTGCCGCATGAGGCCAGGAAGAACTAAGGACCCACTGCACCAACGCAGGGCCTGATAATACGTTTAAGGATTTCATTCTGGTACCTAATAGAGGTCAAGGTGCCTCGCCAGACCATCACTGATCCACCACCAAACTGGTCACACTGAACAATGCTACAGGCAGTTCAATAAGAAGAGATTGTTAGAAGGAATTGAACATGGTTTATTGATTTACAGAATTCAGTTTGCGGTTCAAGTCCCAGAGCCCGTCACAGCAGAATGGGAGTTGTGACATTCCCACCAACAGAGTCTAGATGCTGGTGGAGATAAAGATGGAGACTTGAATTGAGACTGAGTGACGGGAGAGGAGGTGATGTGGAGAAGATTGGTTTCACCAAGGCATCTGCAAGGAAGAATTACAGATGCACAGTGAGATTTAAAGTACACGGCATGAAGGCTGATTGGCCCGAAGGAGGCCAACAGAAAGCTGATTGGACTAGACCAGTGATGTCACAATCAGCTCGAAATGTGGGAAAGTGGAAGGGATGTAAAGCTTAGATTAGCCGCCAACACCTGGGAAGCAGACAGATGTGTGACTACAGATCTTCCTTATTGAAGTTACGTATCATGGAGAAGATCACAATGTTCTCCACAGCTTCTTCGGACCCATTCACGTCTGTCACATGTGCTCAGGACGAACCTGCTCTCATCTGTGAAAAGAATAGGGTACCAGTGATGGACCTGCAAATTCTGGTAACCTCTGCTGCAAGCCCAAATAGACTCTGGGATACTGGGCAGCGTACAGGGCCCACAAGGTGAAGTCAGGCGCTCAGGCCAACCTCGTGAAGTCAGTTTTTGATTGACCGGTCAGAGACATTCACACCAGTGCCCTGCTGAAGCTTGTTTTGCAGAGCTCTGGTGCTCCTGAAACAGATATTGATCCTGGTGAGGACCTTAAGGACCTTCTGCTGCTCTGCTAATTTTTTTATAGACACGTTCCCAGTATTGATACATTGCAAAGAAATATAAACCATACAAGTTAAAAAGCTTCATTTTTGTTCAAAGAGAAAATGTGTTTACAGTAAAAAATCGAATGCATAAAACAACCTGAACTATCTGAAAGAAAACTCTAAAGGCTATTCATTATACTGCACATCCTCAGCTTTTAGCAGCCTACCTTCAACATAACTATAATAAGGGTCTTCCACTGGTTGCTTTCATAAACTGTGGCACAAGGAAAAAAAAGTGATGGCCATAACATAAAATGCAATTTTGGCTAATAGTTTTGTAAGTGGAATTTTCAACCCCAGGATATGGACCTGCATTAAACACACTTCAAAATTATACAGCTCAGCACTCTAATGGGTAAAGGAGGGCAGAAGGCTTCGCTAAGGGTGCTCATGACAGAGATAGATGCTTAAGCATTAAAACGTGTGCTTGCGTTTGCCTAAATGTGATTTGTAACATGATCTCATGTGCGTCGGCGAGTCAATCAAAACCCAAACCATGAAACATTGTGTCCACTCAGCTGTTTGTTTAGCAGCTACTGGACCAGTTTCAGATGATACAGAGAGCAGAAAGCTATAAAAGGGGAACCAAAGCACAGTGGCTCAGTCTTGCAACCCTCTTTTATATATTAGGGCTGCTGAAATTCCATTAAACTTTTATGGAACATAATAATTCAATCCGCACTGGCAGAAGAACGCCAAAGCTGGTGCGAATCCATTACTCTTCGGGTTGCGGCCTTGTCCTAGACAGAGTGCAATAATTTTGTCATAGACAACCTTTAGGCATTGAGTTTTAAGAATCCATTTTTTTTTCTAACAGAAACGCTTTCTTTGATCAAAAGCGAGGCTGTTTTCTAAAACTTTCAAATATATTATCAATCAGTAAATTGATCCCATTCAAGAAGTCCTTGTGTGAGATTGATTTGCCGTGTCTTTGTAAACATTTGTCTTGTCATTGAAGTTCTGTTCTGGCCATGTTTCCAAGTTTAATCAGGCTTGTGTTTTTGTTTACGCCTGCACAGTTTGGCAAAAGTTTCTGGCTAATATGACGTAGTTCCAACTATTTAGAAATTATAAACATCTGAACCCACTACTCAGGGGATCCAGGGGCTTATTTATGCAGGAAGTATTTTACTGGGATGGTTTCAGTCCACATATCCAATTAGAAGTAAGGGTCACTGCCTATCTGCACAAAATTGTTCTGAATAATCAGCTTTATTTCACAATGAGGCTCTTCTATACAGATAAGAGTGGCTTGTCTAACAATACCTGTCTATAGGGCACGAGGGATCACTGAATGATTTGAGGGTTATGAAATTATGTGAATCATGTGCTACAACCCTCACAAACAGTCACCAAATCTCAGCCTAAATTGACACCTATGGAAGGTTTTCTACTGAGGTGTTAGTCAACAAAACACAGACAGATCGGGGAGCAGGTGATAGCCCAGCACCTTACTAAGACACCTTATTTACTGTTGCTGTGAACAGTGAAGTTTCCATAATATAGTACATATTTCCCAAATATAGCACGATAACTCAGGCACGGTGGTTAGCACTGTTGCTGCACAGCAAGGACCAAGAAGGTCCTGAGTTCAATTCCACCATCAGGCCGGGGTCTTTCTGTGTGGAGTTTGCATGTTCTCCCAGTGTTTGCGTGGGTTCCCTCCAGGTACTCCGGCTTCCTCCTACCAGAGGACATGCAGTTAGTGGGGAGTGCAGTTGCCCATAGGAGTAAATGCGAACACAAATGGTTGTCTGTCCCTGTGTGTTAGCCCTGCAACAGACTGACGACCTGTCCAGGGTGTACCCCGCCTCTCACCCTATGACAGCTGGGATAGGCTCCAGCGCCCCCCGTGACCCTGAAAAGGATAAGTGGAAGCAAAAGGATGGATGGAACTCAGACATAATGTAATCCAACCATAACAGTTCTGTATTTTAAAGAAAGAGTAATTCAAAGAAAGATAGGAGACCATGTTGCACACAGGGGACAGGAGCTGTAAGACATAAATTAAACTGTTTCATCCATCGATTTCCCACGCTGTATGAAACTAGTGTGTTGTGCCTCTAGTCATTGCTTTCTTTCTGTAGTCTATCATTATAATGAATCTTCCACCCACTCTAATGTTACAGAAAAGCGAATACATCACGAGTCAAGCACAGCAACAGTCTTACTCACTGGGTATTGTCATACTGCTGGAGTGCCCTTGAAACGAAGCAAATTCGAGAACCGCACAGTGAAAAAAGGTCCAATTAACCAGCTGTGGAAGATTTAAAATGTATCAAGCCATTTTTGTGACACGTGCAAGACTGGAGGAGAGTGTTTTTATTAGTAAATGTTCCTCCATGGTTTGCCAGCTGTTGTTAAGTGTCAACACATTAAACAAAGAAAAAAGAATATAAAATAACATACTATTAAAAACGACCGTTGCGATGGAAAAGAAGGGCATTATGCAGCTACGACCGTGTTTATTTATTTATTTATTTTTCATTTCACATGGAGTAAAGATATTGAGCCACCACAATCGATCACATTCAGGGGTCCCCTGTAATTACAAGGGGGAGAAAAATGTTTTATGTGCCCAAACAAAGACCTCTCTTTGATATACAGCCTCAAGCTGTTAAGTGAAAGGCCCCCAGCACAGACACCAAACTGTGGAGTCTGATTTGGTGCATTTTAAGGGAAAATAGCAGACCCCTGAAGAGGAGACAAGTGAGAGGCACTGCCCAGCCTTCAAATCTTAGGAATGCACTAGTTGTATGCTATGCTATATAATACAACACAAACCAGCCACTTTGTTAGGTACACCAGCTCGCATATATATGATATGAAGCTCCCATTTCACCACATCCCAGGTGCTCTGTTGTTTTAAGATCTCATGACTGTGGAGGTGCTTTTATAAGAGTGAAACATGATTTTTGATCTGTTATCCTGCTGGGAGCACATCAGAAGATGGGTACGGTGTGGCAAAAAAGAGGGATGGACATGGTGAGCAACAATACTCAGGTAGGCTGTGGTGTTTAAATATCATTTCCTTGGGGATTAATAAAGTATTTTGATTCTAATTCTGATTAAAGAAATTGGTACAAAGCACAAATCAAGACTCATCTGACCAGGCAGCGTTTTTTCCAATTTGCTATTGTCTAGTTTTAATGACTTCCCTCAGTTTCCTGTTCTTAGTTGAAAGCTGATATGGTCTGGTGGTGCTGCTATAGCTGCTTACTAGTTTGATATGTTGTGCATTCAGTAATGCTTTGCATACCTTGATTGTAACAAGTGGTTATTTGAGTTCCTCTTGCCTTCCACTCAGCTCAAAAAAGCCTGGCCTTTCTCTTCTGACTTCTGACATCAACAAGACATTTTCACCGAGAACGCTGCTGCTCGTTTTCTCTTTCTCAGACTATTATCTGTAAATCTTAGAGGAAAATCCGAGTAAATCAAACCTTTTATGAAAAACTCTGTTGCCATCAACAACCATGCGCATCCAAAGCCACTTAAATCCCCCTTTTTCTCCATTGTGATGCTCAGTTTGAACTTCACAGGTCGTCTTTCCGATGTTTACGTTCTAAATGCACTGAGCTGCACAGGTGTACCTGATAATGTGGCCGGGAAACCAGGCTGAAATCAATCATGCTGCAGATTCTGCTCATTTCCTCATATTTTTTATGCATTCTGTTTGCAGGTCAGCAAAGGGTCTGGCTGATTAATTCTCCAACACTTCTTTCTTCACATTTTGATTCACCTCATCTTTCTTCTCCATCTGCTGCGGCCGCAATTTAAATTCGTAACTTCCTTAGACACCTTAACCACATTGCATTGCTTCATTCTAATGCTGCTACTGAGGGTGGGTGTATGTAGCAGATGTCACAGGATTGAGTGGACTCATAAACTGAGGAGGGACTCAATCCCTGGAGGAATGTTTTCTCTTACCAGGGAACCACTTGAAAAGTTAATTAGACCTGTCCCTTGTTCAGTCAGCGCCAAAAGTAATAGGATAATTTTAGAAACTGAAAAAAACATGGATCTCATTTTCATTTGTTCCCTAGGAAAAAAAGAAAACGTCTTCTACTCAGGTAAGTGATCAAACTTGAGGGATTAGGATAAAGGCACATTGGCACAAAGAGAGTAAAAATGAAGAAAAAGATAAATTGCTACTACTGAAAAACTGGTTTGGGGACTCAAGTTGATGCAAACTATAGTCATAAAGACTGAGACTTTTTTTCAATTTAATGCACTAAAAACTCCAGCAATAAAAATTACACAACACGAGGCAGACTTTAAAATTGTAGCCTTGCCCCAAAGATTCCTTGTTCCAGTATTTTGTCACTACATTTAAACTGCTCACTGCATTATAATGGCCAGTATGGGTATATCACTTTACTGCGCTTGAAATAAAATTCTTATATACAAGCTCTGTGATGTGAGGATCTATTTTATTTCATGTAACACCCATTCTATTAAACGTGGGGGTGTATCTCTGTAACTGTAATTACTATCAACAGTAAAATCAAACAAATGTACTTTATCTTTGTGTATTTACTACATGCAACATACACATTTAAGTCACGAACAAAACTAAGCGTACCCCATGCTTCACTTGTAGACCCACTTTTAATAGCAAGAAATTAAAGTTATTGCTTTCTGCACAACTTTATCAGTGTCTCACATCACGGTGGAGGAATTTGGCCCACTCGTCTTTATGATGTTGCTTCAGAGGCTTATGAGGATTTGTTTATGCACAGCTCTCTTAAAGCCCCACCCCAGCATTTCACTTGGATTGAGGGCCTTGACTGGACCACTGCATTTCTGTAAATGCTAATCCTGATTGCAATAAAGCAGACTTGGCTTTTGGGTAGGCCTAACTTTTGCCTTTCACCAGATGTGGTGCTTTGCCTTATTTCGAAACATCTCCTTTTGTTGTTTGTTCAGATGCAACTTGTAGATGCAAATCTAAGATGTGCTGCTATGGTTTTTCTAAAGTAGAGGCTTTCTCCTGACAATTCTTCCAAATAATCCCTGTTCCTCTATTTGTACGTCATGAATGCTAACATTTGACATGCTAACTGAGGCCTGTAGAGCATAAACATTTGCTGGGACATCCACTCCTGGGAAGACTGTGGCAGTCTTAATGCACCAGTAAACTTCTGCTTTCATAAAGGTGCTCACACTTGATGAAAATCATCTTTTTCACATGACCGTATGTTTAGTGGATCTAGAAGAAGACGAATGTAAGACAAAATATTATAGTGAAAGATTAACCTTAATTACAGTGTTAATGTACAAAGTTAATAAGAGATGACTGAAATATTTAAGCAAGCATCATGCTGTGATTCATTTAAATAACAGCTCTGAACCTATTCCATATTTGTCATATAGTGTACAGCCCTCAGTTCACATCATGATAAATGACATGATAACAGTGGACAGCATATATAATTGATTTAATAGCATTGTTTTCTTCAAATGCGTTGACAAGTCATCAAAGGCTGTATAAAAGATGGTTGAAAAGCTCTAAAGGAATCAGGCTTAAACGGTACATCAAGTCACGGTCTGCCATCAGAGACCTGAATCTCATGTAATAAGACTGGCAGTTGTCTGATGAAGACTCTAAAAGTATGATTTCTACAATGAATACAATGATTGCAGTGAGTTGTAAGATGGCATCTGCCCGGTTAAAAAGCGGCTCAGTACCATGAGCCTCAACCCGAGAAAAATAGAGTTTAGAGGGAATAAGGAGAACATGGCACAAATGACTTTATTTTTCTTCAGCCTTTACCACTATCTCCCCAGCATTTCCCAACGTGCAGTATTTACTTCAGTGGACAAAGACAAATCGTTCCTGTCAAAGCCGAGTACAGTCTTATCTCCAGAGTGCAGCTTCCTTCAATGGAGCTGCCGTTCCACACTGCCAACAACAACAGTCCAATGGAGGCTAATAAGGTTAAATGAAGCCAACATATAATGCAAAATGGGCAAAAAGTAAATTGTCAGCAAGAGCCAGGCAGCATGTTCATGGCTGACTAGAAAATCATGCAGGGTAGCTGCAGCCACTGTAATGGCGCCATGCCTGCCAGAGACATGGTAACCCAATCAACTATGATGCATGCGGTCTTTAATTTGATTCTAGACACCACCTGATTCCTGACCACATTGTCTTTCACTGCTTATATAAATGTACAATGCTTTGGTCTGTGCAAGTAACTAACTAAATAAATAAATGAAATAAGCAAACACACAAACAGACACACACACCCACATATACACTGGAATAAGCAGCAATCACTCCAGTAGATGCTGTAATTAAATCCCACTGTGTGACAGAGAAAACTGTGCAAGGCAATCAAAAGGTTAGAGATAAAAGCAAATCTGAATAGAAGATTATAGCTTTTGGCCAGACTGAAAAAACAAAAAAGAGTTTTAGCAAAAATACAAGTCAATCATAAGAAAATCTATCCTTTGTCAAATGCACTAATCACCACATATTAATAATATTAATATCAATGAAATAATTTAGCAGCTCTAATTTCTGTAAACACAACAGTTATTCTCTCTGGAAATACAGCAAGGTAAAAATAAATAATAATAATAATAATGATAATAATAATAATAAAACAGGTGCATATATACTGTGAAACTGACAAACAGCGCATCTTGCACATCCTGTCCATGAGGTCCACCTTGGAGTGTTCAGGTCATCATTGCTTAAAGTCTCCACTTTGTTTGTGCTATTCCACGTCTCTCTGCTGTATTTGCAGTACAGTTAAACCAGGGTGAAACTGAATTAAAGCAGCAAAGTCAAAGGTTGCGGAACCAAAACAATGAGCGGAAACAGGTTTAAATTCAGAGAACTGAGCTGAACTGATGAATGGAAAATACTTTTCTGCTGGTTTGTCGCCTTTTTTATTTTACTTTTATAGCAGCAATTCCCAACAGCAGTTACCTCGAGGTATTTTACATTGTAAAGTAAAGAAAATACAACATGAAAAGAAACACCAAACAAGCACTCAGCAACAATGGGAAGGAAAAACTCCTGTTAAACCGGAAGAAACTGCTGGGTGAACCAAGTTCTGGGAGGGGCATCAATTTGCTACGACCATTTGATGGATTAAAAGAAAAGAGGAGATGAAAAAGTTTCGCACTAGGAAACCAGGACAAATCATACAATATAGGAAAGACGAGGTGCAGTTTAATAACATGACATAGTGGTGGATAAGCACAGAGGGGGTGGAGAAGAAGTGCTCAGTGCATCATGGGAAGCCAAACAGCAGCCTGAGCCTACTGTGCCATAACTAAGGAATGGGAGTATCATAATGCTTGGCCAACAAACTAATAATTAACAAATGTGTAGCTGTGTCCCCTTCAGATCGGAGGGGGCACATTAGACAATAACAATAATACCAATAATGAAAAAATAAATGTGTTTAAAAAAACTGATTGCTCATAAACACAGAAGCAAAAAAGCCCAATAGTAGTAATAGATGTGCTCTTGTTGCTTCAATGTGATGAGCACAAGTTTGCTCAAGCTTTATCACAAACTCATTATGCATACACTAAGCCTGTAGGCGAGTAGTTAATCATCCAGATGGTCCCATAAACTGTCTGCAGCAGTCACACTGAGCCGGGTCGTAGAAGCGCATCCTTTTATACACTAGGTGTCAGCATTTCCCCATTCTCTGTGCTTGTTACGGTGTACAAACACTACCCACACAAAAGCAGAGTCAAACAGACCTTCAGTATACTCAAATTCAGCAGCAATACAGACTTTATTTATTTATTGCTTTACGTCAATGATTTTATTACATTTCTTATAATTTTGTGAAGTTGCATTATAAAAATTAAGTGTTTTTGCACTTTTCTTTCTTTGTGATGCTTTATGCGAAGTTTGTAATTTTGTCACATATCAATAAGCTCCTTCATACTTGGTGAGTGGATGTACCACATTCACACATGACCGCCTTCTTTTCATACTGAAAGCCTTAAGTCAAACTTTCCACGTGTTGCAATGTACTACAATGTACTGTTCTAGCATGGGCTGTACAAGCTGAAAGGGAATCTGTTACGAACTATTGTTTGCATGCATACCAATGACACAATTACTCCATGCTGGCATACGCTGTCACGCTTGTCATGTTATTCAAATAGCACCATGCTTCCAGTAAGGCCCAGCAGGGTGTGTGCCCTGGCAGTGTTTCCTGCTATTCTACTCCATTACAGTAAAACTTCTGTGCAGAGTCTGGTATCAGCACTTTGGAAAAAGCTTCCTCCACTGAAATCTATGCAAACACTTCTTGTCATTTTTAACCCGACTCCTTTGCATGAACAACTTCCTTGCATTTTGCATGCACATTCAGAAAAAAAACATCACCGTACTAGACCGATGAGTTTAGGTTCACCTGATCCAGCAGTGTAATGGCAGTAACAAGTGCAATAAATGTTTAGTGCACTCAAATGACCCTACATAAATTTTCTCTTCCTGCTTTTTTTGGAGAATTACAGGGAAATGGGTCTGTTTTGAATTGGAAACTGTTGGCTTCAAGGTTGGGGTTAATCCTGGTCTATTTTACCCGGGCTTCTTTGGAGGGGAAAAAATTGTACTGGGGGTTTTCATTTGGATGATGTTAATTCCTGTGTCTTGTAAGAGAAAATAAAATCCTTTGTTTAGTGTTTCATGGAATGTCTTTTTGACCCATTTTTAATCTCTTCGTGTTGTGGCTGAACAAAGGCTCACATTATGGTCTCTTTGCTGTGTGCAGAGAGAACAACGTCTCCCTCTGCAAACTGCTCTGAGTCACTTACTTTATGATAAATAAACAAACAATGGTGCAGTGTTTCCAAGAACTTATTTCTGTCTACTCATGTATAACATCTGTCCACTTCTCTGTCTGCTGAGTTCACTGTGGCTCAGCTGAGATATGTGTTTGTTCCCATAGAAATGCTTCAGCAATAACATTCTGAAAAACATGCCTTTCAATCTGCCTGTTCCTTTGACCAGACGGTCCCACTGTAATTCCACAAAAAAGCCATTACAGCTCTCGATCAAGCTTGCTGTACTGTTTTCAAAGATGAAGCAAAAGGCTAGCCAAAATCGGATGGACCAACATGAGCTCACTGCTAGTGTGCTGCCAACCCTATAGCCCTCCATACACACCAGAGTTCTATGGAAACCTTTCGCTCTCCTCGTTTCCTCTGTCTCTGCCATTCATCTTTAAATGTAACACCACAACCTAGAATTTGGATGTGATCACAGTTTTTGTTCAAGGGCAGCAGCCAGGTGTTAAAGCAATCATTTTTCCACCAGCTCTTACTTCATGTGTGCTCTTTATTTCTCTCTACTGACATTACATTCTCTTTTCCACTCTCCCTCTCTCTTCACATAAATCTGACCTGAGCCGTATAATTTGCTTGTTTTTTTTGGAGGGCTTTGTTCTGTCTGTTCTTTTGAGCATTTGAATGATATAGCTATCGGCAATTATTTCAGAGTGTGGTGCAGTCTGTCTAACAACTCTCTAAAAGTCCAATAGGTAAAGGTCAGAGTTCGGAGAAATTCCACTCACTCTCAGATCGCAGTGATCCCACAGATATTTGTTTAAAGTTAATGATTAAGCAGCTGGCTTTCTGTTAAATTCATTTTTGACACGGTGGTAACTTGTCATGCGCTTATACTGAAACACCAGACCTGTTCTTGTCTGGTTACTGGGAAAGAGGAAGCAGTTGAGCTAATCTTTAATATTGTGTCACAGACAAAATTCCATGTTAGTTGGTCTTGTAAAGCAGAAATTCAGAATAAAATATGTAAAGTACAGCTGAAACTGTGCAGGCTTGTTGATCTTGAAATAAGCAGAAATGTGGTTGATAAAATGTCCGTTTAATATCAGTTCCCGATCAAAGGAGTTTCTGAGGAAGTTTTCAGAAAAGAGCATTGTTTATTTCTGCTACATCAGCCCCTGTTGACCGCAAACAGTGTCCAATGTTTAACTTAATAACAGTGTCATACATTATGTATATACCCAATATTATTCACGTAGGAATTTTGCAGGACGGGGGGTTAAGCTTACATTGTGGTAAAGATGCTCCTGTACTTTTAGCTATGTAAAATTGTCATAAAGTAGCTATTTATACAGCTTGTATAGTGGTTACCTCCATTTAATTTAACCCAGATGTATTTTATTTTATTACAACAGCTAGTTGATAAAAAAAAAACGATTAATGTAAAAAAGAAATTGTTAAATACAACAAATATATAACAGTTATTTTGAATAATTAGCATGATATAAAAGCTAACACACTACAGAGGATGACCAGAACTGAAAACACTTAAAGACTACCACAGCAGACTGTGGTCTTACACTTAAAGATGTAAAATGTTGCTGCATTGTCCCTTTTTCTCCTTTTGTATAACCAAATCTACAGTTTTTAAATAAAAACTGAGTGGTATGAATGGTATGAATGATTCTATATATAGCATTTAGAGTAGAAAAAGTATTTAACACCCTCCTGTGAGTTGATTAAAAATGGAACTGTCTCCTGCTTGCTTGTCTGGCTGTTACCTGATCCACTCGTGCAGCCTGGTAGCTGCACACTCGATGGCATTACCTCAGACCAGAGGATCTTGGATTTCTCTAGGCAGAGCAAATGGACTCTTGCCCAGTCACTTTGCAACAGCAGAGCTTTCTATCAACTGCATCCCCACACAGTAATTTTAATAACCTTGTACTAAAGAATAGTATGTGGCACTAATGAGACAGTTTTGGTTTTTTTAACTACAGGGTGGGCCATTTATATGGATACACCGTAATAAAATGGTAATGGTTGGTGATATTAAAGTCCTGTTTGTGGCACATTAGTATATGTGAGAGGGCAAACTCCTCAAGATGGGTGGTGACCATGGTGGCCATTTAGAAGTCGACCATCTTGGATACAACTTTTGTGTTTTCAATAGGAAGAGGGACATGTGACACATCAAACATATACCACACCAAACCATCACTTTTGTTGTTCCAACAGTCTTGGAGGGATCCATCCAATGTGGGTTAGCGTCAGACCAGTGGCGGTGGTTTTGTATGTTAACTTCACCATTCACATAAAAGTTGGCCTCATCACTGAACAAAATCTTCTGCGTGAACTGAGGGTCCTGTTCCAATTTTTGTTTTGCCCATTCTGCAAATTCTGTCTGGGTCATTCTCGTTGAGATGCTGCAGCAGCTGGAGTTTGTAAGGGTGGCATTTGTGATTAGCTAATATCCGCCGGAGGGATGTTCGACTAATGCCACTCTCCAGTGACATGCGGCTCTTGCTGAATGAAGCTAGGACAGCCACTGATGTTTCTTCATTAGTGAGAGTTTTCTTGCATCCACATTTTGGCAAATCCAACACTGAATCAGTTTCACGAAACTTAGCAAGCAGTTTGCTAACTGTAGCATGGGAGATGGGTGGTCTCGTAGGGTGTCTTGCATTGAAATCTGCTGCAATGACCCGGTTACTGCGTTCACCAGATATCAACACAATTTTGATCCGCTCCTCACGTGTTAACCTCTTCGACATGTCAATGGCTGTGAACAAAGAGAAACTTGTGAATAACTCAAAGTTACGTTGAAACCAAGCACACCATTGTTTTTCTTGTGACATTACCAATAAGTTTGATGTGTCACATGACCCTCTTCCTATTGAAAAACAAAAGTTGTATCCAAGATGGCCGACTTCTAAATGGCCACCATGGTCACCACCACCACCATCTTGAGGAGTTTGCCCCCTCACATATACTAATGTGCCACAAACAGGACTTTAATATCACCAACCATTCCCATGTCATCCATATAAATGGCCCACCCTGTACATACTGAAAAGTAGTGGAAAATTCTGGATGAGTTTTCAGGCAACTATCCAACACTTTGGTATCACACTTTCTCTTTTGTTGCCAAAAGGTGAGCAGGAATGAATAAAATAAAATCCTCTCATCATCCGCTGTGGAATTTACCTATCGTCACTGACCTCAGCCAGCAAGTTTCTGCAGCTACATTCTTAGTCTGCATGAAAGTCAATAGAGGTTTGTTTTTACAAAATAAAAAACCAGCCTGACTTATTTTGCGGGAAGAGGAAGCTGTCATCTCAAACAAGTAAAACTAACTTTTCACAGCCTGTTGCAATATTGGTCTTTTGAGTGCAAAAAACAAAACTTGAATAATTTCTCAAATGAATAATACTGCCTGCTGACCCACATATTACTCTCTGCAAGCTAACTCTGGCACAGATCTTTACTTTCACTGCCGGATGCAAAACTACTCTTCACTTCCAAATGTATCTGTGTGCGTAACGGCTGGTGTGCAAGAGTTTGCGTTAGTATAAAAATATATAGAGAGACATTTATAATTTTGCTTATTTCACTGAAAATTCTTAAATTACTCAATCTGGTCTTTAAGTCATCTCTAGGCCATCTCTAGGCCCAAACTCCGCTGCAGGTCCCAAAGTCAAACTGCAGCATTAATGAGAGTTGTAAAACTGTCTAAATTCTTTCATCTGTAATAAAATGATCAGCGTTCTGCTCTACCAGGTGTAACAATTAAGTTTAACATCCACGCATCCATGAAAACAGAATTTATTAAATTTAACGGAGTTAGAAGTTAGCAGGGAGTTAGCTCGCTAGTTTCCATCTAAATATAATATACCATGTTCTGAAACATGTTCTGTTTCTAAAACTAATTAAGACGTACAGCTCTGCTATCCCTTCCGACATAAATGAAGACAGGAAAGTAAACAGCAGTGACGTTTGTAGGGTTACTGAAGTTGGGCTAGCTGGTATATAATGATGTGCTACGTGATTGCTAGCGACACAGCTATGTTAGCATAATATAAACAGTGTAGCTGGAGGGCGAACGCTAACTTTTTTCCACTCGATAAAAGTTAACGTGAGGATTCTCAATGGTTAGGGACAAATGCAGTCGCATGGTAGGATGCTGTAAACTGGCCAAACTTCAATCAAGAGAACAACTGAGATAATCCATCCACAATACGAGGTTACTCATTAATATACTGCTGCGCGGGCTGGGTTGTAGTTACATCATAAGGTTTTAAAAGCTGAGCTTTAAAATGAATAGCAGTAATAAAAACTGAAAGAGGCCGACAGTGATCACTGACTGTTTTTAGGGGCTTGTTGAGATTAAACAGAGCAAGATACAATTCATTAAAACATCTCTAATAAATGCAGGGTAGTTTGCACCCGAAAGCAGGATTCGTCATGCCATCACTTAAAAACCAGATAACGCTTTCTGGGTGAAAGACACTTTCAACCAGCCAAGTAAAGAATTTTCATCGCTCATCTGTTTTGGTCATGTTTAGGGAGCTGCAGTCTCTATACCCTGTCAGGCTGCCTGACCACTTTGGGCCTATTTGCTCAGCAGATAATCCGCATGCCATGTCACCTGGTTGCTATGGCAACGGTGTGGCCATTCTTTCCTGTAAAGAGTGAAACAGCAGATCCATATCCTGCATTAGAAAAAACAAAAAAAGCCCTAGAGGGTTTGGCTGAGAATAATCTCTTGATGTGCTTTGTCTTCTTTGTCTGTTTTCTCTCGCAGTCACAGTTTGTCTACCTTGTGCTTCTATTCTCCACATCTATTCATCTATTTTACTTTTATTTCTATGCAGTAATTTGACTACAAGCTGTCCTAACAGACTGAAGTGACAGTTTGCCAGTTGATCTTTTTGGTAGGTCTACACATGTGACATCTGTTTCCTGATGATCTGTATACCTCACACTTCTGTGAGGCTTACGTGGAAAAAGAAGAAAGTGTACCTTTTATGGAACTTTGAGATGCGCTATAAAGCTTTCACTCGTCTGCCGATAAGTGAAATGTACTTTTTTGTCTCTCTCCTTTTAGACACTAGCATACTGATCATTTACTTCCTTATCAGAAAACTCATAGCCACCCTGTTTTGCTGCCTTATCATTTACCATGAAGTAATACTTTGAGCTCGAGCAAATAAACTTCAAAGGAACTGATAACAACTACGACTTCTCAGTAATAAGAGGTTCCTCATAACAGACAATCTCAAGTAAACAGTACTGGCCACTACACTCTATGTTCCACAGAAGATGAGATTTATGATAATGAAGTGAAAGCCAGTGCACACATGTAATGTTGGCGTGCATGAGCTTTTATATCACGAATACTGGCTAAATAACTTCTGAGCTGGGCTGGGCTAGCTGTCCTTAATTAGATGAAATCCTTCTGAAAAAAAGATATGTATTTATCTAAATCCAACCGTGCTGCCAGAGAATGACATACTAGTGCTTGTAATAAATTAAAAGGCAAATAGTCAACACATCACTTAATGCAAAATAAAATCCTCATGATAGCTTTGTAATGCACTGGCAGCTGCTTTTATATATTC
Source organism: Haplochromis burtoni (assembly GCF_018398535.1). Lineage (NCBI taxonomy): Eukaryota > Metazoa > Chordata > Actinopteri > Cichliformes > Cichlidae > Haplochromis > Haplochromis burtoni. The sequence continues at coordinate 293,540 of NW_024582570.1, forward strand.
CGTGTTATCACCATGTGACGTCACACTTCAGGCTAATGGAAACTTGCTATGATATGCAAACAGCCAAAGATGCTTCAGCTGTTTTATCATCATTCATCATATATCCTTCTCCTTCCCTAAGTTTTTCAGTTCTCTAATTTTCAAGACATTCAGCAAATTTAATTATTTTTAAAGAATGCTCATGCTGTGCAGGTTTTCTTACAACACGAGTCCAGTCGTCATCTTGTGAGGGAATTTTCTGGCGCTTCTCCATAATTCATTACTCTAAAACAGGCAACTTGGATCTGTTCTCAATCAAGAACATTCAGAGGTAAATTTCCAAACAAGCTACAGACACGTGCACACTATAAATTTAATCTGGCCTCCCCTCACATTCATAAATCAAAGAGACAAATTTGCGCACAGGGGTGCAGATGTCTTGCTGCTGTGCTTTTGCAGATGTGCATGGATGCGCTCTCTAGACGTTTAGAAATGTATGACTGGAATGTGTTTATGCAGATAAAAGCGAGAACTCGCTGACCCCTGTGCGCTACGTAGCATTGGATAGCACCATTCCCACCTACTTGATGCATCCACAATTCATATTCTAATGTGGGCGACGAATTAATCCGATGTACGGAAAAAACATAATAATAAAATATCAAATTTTATTTTTTGAAAAGGATGATCGAGTGAGAGATAAGTCAGTGACGGACAAACTGATGACAGGAACTAGTGAATGCAAGTGCGCTCGTATCATGTGCAGTGGAGTATAATGAGGCATTTCCCTGTGTCATATCTGAGTTACTGTAATAAATGGACATTTGAATGGCACCTGTGTCATTTGGCTTCCAAATAAGGCCATCCATTTGATTTCCAGGAAGGCCACACAAGGAACATAAAATGTGGCCTAAAGTAATTTTAGGCTATTTAAATACAACAAATTAATTAGTCTATTTCCAGCAAAAAGAAACCTTTCTCTACAGCTTTTTTTTTTTTTAATCTGTGCCTTGTTTCTTTTCATGAAAGGTAAGTCGTTTTGTGACATTGCAAACCTGTTTATGGGAAGCTTGTACTTTCTGGTTATCTGATGTGTAAAAGAAGAAAAAAAGTTTTAGTTTTTTGTGATCGGCTCTTCCAGGAAGCAGGGACAGGGCTTCTTTGACAAAGCTCACCTGAGTCAGATTAGCATAAAGCTATGAGGTTTACACCTTTGATGTCCAAAGCCTCAAATGTTTCACTCTCACCTCCCACAATTTGCAGTGCACGGCAGTTTATCTTGCTGTATCTCTCTTGGCGTCTCCTTTGTGGCGTTTCACTCTTCTGTGCCTCCCTTTACCAAACAGGCACGCAAACACACACACACACCGGATGAAGAAGAAACGCGCATGAGAAAAGAGCAAGTGCTGTCTTTCTTTAATTAAAAGCAACAACAACAAAAGAGATTTAAAAAGAAATTCTAAATCCAGTCAAGCATGGGTTTTGTTCCAATGCAGATCATTTTCCTTTTAGGGTTCACAACACATGCATTGATGTCTCTTCATTGTTTATGCGTGACAGAATCCTTAACTGTGTAATACAGAACATCAGATTAGACACGATCACAAGAAAAGATTACAAATAAGGTGATGAGAAATGAAGCAAAATGTAGTGCTTCCAAAAAGGTTACCAACGTGTTGTCAGTACATATGCTTTTCTATATTTAGTGATGTAGTTAGTCATGGAAAGACTCTGTATTTATAACAAAAAAATCCAAAATTAGTCAAACTGTATCTGAGGGGGCTTCTTTTAAGCTCAGTTCCTGTGTTCATTAAACACCACCGGACTCATATATTCAGTTTGCCCACCCAGAAACCAAAGCAATGGAATCATTCACTCTGACTGGATATCACATTTAACTTTATCTGACTAAACACGACACTCGCACATTTGTGATAAAAGACACCGAGTTTAGAGGAAACAAATCATCTGGGAGTGGGCTTCATGTGTTATCATCACCGCAGCTGAAGCACGGGGGTCCCAGCAGTATCACTTCCTATCACTGCTGTGGGTAAAAAACAAAAAAAGCGAGCGGGGGAGGGCTCTTGGCCTGATGTCACATACCATGAGAGAGTGGGAGCAAAGCAAGGGTTTCACAGCATTTCAACACTGCTGTTTTATTAGAAATAGCCACATGTGTTAGGAATAACATTTGCCTAATTTTCAGAAAAGGAAAAAAAAAAGATGTAAATGCTGTAAAAGTTTTCTGGTGGGATTTACACAGACAAATCTGTCTTTTTTCTTTGCTGTTGTTTCAACTAATGTGCAGCCGGTAACTCGGCCCGACTGCTCTGTTTGCCCCTGTTATGGGAAGTGGGGAAGTTAACTCATCTGATGTGGCATGTGAAGTTTTGCTTCTGTTTCTGTGTTGCCACTTCCAATCACAAACGTGTTGATAACCTGCTTGAGGTTTTAGAGTAAAACTGCAGCGGGGGAGACTGCGCAGGGGCAGAAAGTGGGGGCTGCCCTACCCACGCACCTGGCCTGTGTGAGTTTTGAGAATGTGAAAGAGTTTTTTTTCTTCTTTTTAAAGAGAACGAGAGAGGGGTTAAAAGGAGTGTGATCGCTTTGCATAAAGTGTGGTCACATTTGCTTAAGGCACACAGCCTATGACCAACATCTGAAGGGTTTCCTGATACGCAACAGGGTGAGTCATACTTCTCAGAGGCCGCAATCAATTCCTTGAATTGTTACTAAGAGAGCAACCCCCCCCCCCCCCCCCCCCCCCCTTCATCTTCCCTCCCTTTTCTCCTCCTATTCATCTGTTCCAGTCATTTTCTCATTCACATGAAGTGAATTAGACTGTTCTGATAAGGACTGACCATTCAAGGAAGAAAGAAAGTTTTCACAGGTTTCTAGTCCTTTCTGATTCATTCCTATATTTAATATAAAATGAGCTCCAACAAGTTAGAGTGTGATAACGGCCATTATACCCTCATGAACTATGGTGTAATGCTGTGAGATTATAGTTATATAGATGCCATCATTCAAAGAATCACAATTCTCTAGAACAACACTGAGAAACACACATTACTTCACAAGAAATCATCTGAGAACCACACCATTCACATTGCCAAAATCACTCCATTTCATCAGAGTGGAAATGATGCACTGTAAGTTCATCATAACACAATTTGTCCGTTTCCAGTGTATTACAGCCACACAAGGCAGCGGGTGACCATTGTGGAATATTTTTGCCTTCTTTCACCACATCAACTGGAAAACAGATCCACTTCCTCTGTTGGGTGTCGAAAAGTTTCAAAAATGCCAGGTAAACCTCGCGGCCACACACGCGCGTTCAAACGCACGTTTAGTGATAACGAAGTTCCCAGAAATTTAAAAAAAAGACAACAGGCCCTGCTGCAGCTGCACTTCTCAGTACAGTATGCCAACAGCTGTTGAGCTCTCAACGTCACGAGCATCCTTTTTTAACGTTTTAACTGTACAATCAGCCGCTCACACATTTTTCATACATAATAAAGACTCCTATACTTCCTCATATGTAAATTGAGCAAGTGTATTTCTGGTTACATGTATTTTGAAAGTGTGTGCTGCACGTCATGGCGTCTTTCTGACGGGATAACTACTGCGACTGTGTGAAGCAATGTCTTTTTTTTTTTCCTTTTTCTGGCCAGTGTTACAGTTATTACATTATTTCCTGCCCTTCTGGAGTTGCATTTAGAAATAGATGGTTCTTGTAGCCAAAAGGCCTTTCTTAGAAATGATAAGAGACCGCGGTCGCTAGAGAACCACGAAGTTGCATCTGTGCATAGAGACAAACTAATTTGAAGAATCCTTTTGAGATTAAACATTTTTCTGCCAGGATGTGTGCCTATGGGTGTGTGTGTGTGTGTGTAAATGATGGGAAGAGTGATCAGTCACTGTGTGTACTTTGTGACTCAACCTGCAGGAACAGACTAATAATCAGCCTTGTTCACTCAACGCTTTTATGAGATATCTCAGCGCTCTGCTTTAGACTTTTCTCACACTGTGGTAGAAAATCACTTGGGCCAGATATACCCACAGATCTATTAAGAACCTCGATAAGGCATTCTTGTATGTTTACTTACTTAGCATACTCTACGTTGATTCCCAAGCTGCTGAAAGGCAAAAAAGCGATTTTGTTCTTTATCTTTGTGACCTACTTGTGCTGCAGTTCAACTGGAACAATCAACAAAGATCAGAAATACAATAACAGTAATTATTTAATTAGAAAGTCGTGTCGTAACTGCAGATGAACCGTGCGCTGAAAATGATGGTTGAAAAAAAGAAACGATCAAGTGAGATATAGGGGAGGCGTGACTCCAGCTTTCCACCTCTCATGTATTAAACACATGAGTCAGCCCAGCAAAAATGAGCCAGCCTGGATGTTTCCTGTCCTCTTCTGACCCATTAGCTCATTTTTTCAAAAGTTACTTACCATCACAGATGTGGAAAGACCATTTAGCAAAGTTTAAATATTTGAAACATATCACTGAAGCGCATCTCAGTTTGTTACTTAGCAACATTTTGTACTTTTGGAGGACCCTGCCGTTTCCAAACCCGTGAGTCACTTCAGTTTAACTATGAATGCTGCTGTTTTGCAAGACGAGTCGGAGGAGGAGCATCCGCATCTAGACGTCGTCTTTGCTTTGTGAATACACACGGCATCGCTTACTAGGATATGTAGCAACTCAGGTTTTAGTAATTAAATACAGGCCCAGTTTTTGGGAAGCCTGCTTTGCCATTAAGAACGCAGTAAATTCCTGAGAGCTTACAATCGATGTGGCTCCAAAATAGTTTTGCAAAAGCTTGCTCATCCTCACTCACAAATTTCATTTGAATAGCTCAGTGAAGCTGCAAATTGCCTGTTTTCCACCTCAGCCACAAGGTCAGGGTTAGGCCAGTGGCGAAGTAATCTGTGGTGCCATGGCTGCCCATCTGTTCACCTAACTCAAACAACAGCAAAGCCTGTTGGCAGACTACTGTGGCATTATATCTAGCAACTGTTAGCTTCTTAGCTGACTTTCTCTTTCTTTTTTTCCAAAACCACCTTTTGGTCCCATGTGAATAGATTTTAATAGCACAACTGCACCTGATTCATAAGCCCCAATGTCCACCCAAAGACCTAAGTAGTGAAACTATCACCTCTGCTCACAGCAGTAGTGTTGATTGCATGAGTTCGTAAGGGCTTGGAAGGATATGGACAGAAATCAGTCAGCACTTTTTCACATATCTTATTTCAGTACCTTGGTGATGCTAAAACATGTCTCTAATAGTATTGTGGGTTTGGCACTTTAAAAAAAACAAACCTTAAGTAAGTTAAGGAACCAATAAGCTGACTTGATACATTATATTTCTTAAAAATATTCCCTTGTCTGTCTTCACACACATGAACTCGAGTGACATCCCATTCTTAATCCATAGGGTTTAATATGAAGTCAACCCACCCTTTACAGCTATAACAGCTTCAACTCTTGTGAGAAGGCTTTCCACAAGGTTAAGGAGTTTGTTTGTGGGAATTTTGGACGATTTGTGAGGTCGGATACCAATTTAAACGAGAAAGCCTGGCTCAAAGTCTCCGCTCCAGTTCATCACAAAGGGGCTCTATTGGATTCAGGTCAGCCCGTTCTCCCATGCCAAATCCATTCATCCTTATCTTAATGGACCTTGCTTTGTGTACTGGCATGCCGTCATGTCGGAACAGGAAGGGCCCATCCCCAAACTGTTCTCACGAAGTTGGGAGCATGAAATTGTCCAAAATATCTTGGTATGCTGAAACATTAAGAGTTTCTTTCACTGGAACTAAGGGGCAGAGTCCAGCTCCTGAAAAACATCCTCACACCATAGCCCCCCCTCCACCAAACCTGACACCTTCAACACACACTTGGCGCAGTGCAGTCAGAGAAGTAAGCGGCGGTGGGAAGGAAAAACTCCCTTTATACAGGAAGAAACGTCAGGGAGGGGCAGCCATCTGTGCAAACGGTTAGGGATAAAGGCAGGAAGATGATAAAAGATACAGTAAGGAAAAGGAAACCGTCACATGCCTGAATTTTCTCAGGCATGATGTGGAAGGTTTGCATAAAGCGCTCAAAGCATCTGCCAGAACACTCTCATGCGCTTCATGGTTTGGGTGAGAGGCAGACCTTCACATGCCACACCTCAAGACTGGGCCTTAAAAAAACAAAACAAAATCATATCATTATTTTTTTTTAAGTGACAGTTGCATCAAAAGGCTTGTTACATATGTGTCATCGACTTCTGCAGTCGTGGCTGCTTACAGTGGGGCAAAAAAGTATTTAGTCAGCCACCGATTGTGCAAGTTCCCCCACTTAAAATGATGACAGAGGTCAGTAATTTGCACCAGAGGTACACTTCAACTGTGAGAGACAGAATGTGAAAAAAAAATCCATGAATCCACATGGTAGGATTTGTAAAGAATTTATTCGTAAATCAGGGTGGAAAATAAGTATTTGGTCAATAACAAAAATACAACTCAATACTTTGTAACATAACCTTTGTTGGCAATAACAGAGGTCAAACGTTTACTATAGGTCTTTACCAGGTTTGCACACACAGTAGCTGGTATTTTGGCCCATTCCTCCATGCAGATCTTCTCGAGAGCAGTGATGTTTTGGGGCTGTCGCCGAGCAACACGGACTTTCAACTCCCGCCACAGATTTTCTATGGGGTTGAGGTCTGGAGACTGGCTAGGCCACTCCAGGACTTTCAAATGCTTCTTACGGAGCCACTCCTTTGTTGCCCGGGCGGTGTGTTTTGGATCATTGTCATGTTGGAAGACCCAGCCTCGTTTCATCTTCAAAGTTCTCACTGATGGAAGGAGGTTTTGGCTCAAAATCTCACGATACATGGCCCCATTCATTCTGTCCTTAACACGGATCAGTCGTCCTGTCCCCTTGGCAGAAAAACAGCCCCATAGCATGATGTTTCCACCCCCATGCTTCACAGTAGGTATGGTGTTCTTGGGATGCAACTCAGTATTCTTCTTCCTCCAAACACGACGAGTTGAGTTTATACCAAAAAGTTCTACTTTGGTTTCATCTGACCACATGACATTCTCCCAATCCTCTGCTGTATCATCCATGTGCTCTCTGGCAAACTTCAGACGGGCCTGGACATGCACTGGCTTCAGCAGCGGAACACGTCTGGCACTGCGGGATTTGATTCCCTGCCGTTGTAGTGTGTTACTGATGGTGACCTTTGTTACTTTGGTCCCAGCTCTCTGCAGGTCATTCACCAGGTCCCCCCGTGTGGTTCTGGGATCTTTGCTCACCGTTCTCATGATCATTTTGACCCCACGGGATGAGATCTTGCGTGGAGCCCCAGATCGAGGGAGATTATCAGTGGTCTTGTATGTCTTCCATTTTCTGATGATTGCTCCCACAGTTGATTTTTTCACACCAAGCTGCTTGCCTATTGTAGATTCACTCTTCCCAGTCTGGTGCAGGTCTACAATACTTTTCCTGGTGTCCTTCGAAAGCTCTTTGGTCTTGGCCATGGCGGAGTTTGGAGTCTGACTGTTTGAGGCTGTGGACAGGTGTCTTTTATACAGATGATGAGTTCAAACAGGTGCCATTCATACAGGTAACGAGTGGGGGACAGAAAAGCTTCTTACAGAAGACGTTACAGGTCTGTGAGAGCCAGAGATTTTCCTTGTTTGAGGTGACCAAATACTTATTTTCCACCCTGATTTACGAATAAATTCTTTACAAATCCTACCATGTGGAATTCATGGATTTTTTTTTTTCACATTCTGTCTCTCACAGTTGAAGTGTACCTCTGGTGCAAATTACTGACCTCTGTCATCATTTTAAGTGGGGGAACTTGCACAATCGGTGGCTGACTAAATACTTTTTTGCCCCACTGTAAGTAAATGGAGGCCAATGGTAAGAGTGAGTGGACACACCCAGTCTCTCCACACTTGTAGAAATCGCTTTCCTTTGCCAGAGTTTTGTGCAATTTCAAAGTCAACTGGCACAAAAAAGAAAAAAAATAACAGATTACTTTACGGGTGGTGACATTGTGGCTATTTGCTGTCACTGTTTAATTAATCACAGCCAAATCTGGGTCATTCATAATCATTCATTTTTCATTTTTTTCTATATAGTTGACAGCACAAAAACATTTTCTGAAGCATTTCCCCTGAAAACTGAACCTGACACCTGCCGAGACTTTTCCTAGTGTTTGTGTTTATATCAAAGTGAGCCGTTGCATGTTGCAACAGATGCTAAATTCTACATTGCTGATCAAGTGTAACCATTCCTTTCACTTTTTGTTCTTCGGGTTAACAGAATAAAAGAAAAAAAACTACCCTTTGACCAACATTTAAAGTTAAAGAAGATCTAACATAATCTTGTACACATTTCCTGTCTTGCCAAAGGGAGGTTGCTTTACAAAGCGCTTCTAGCACAAGGTTTAATTAACCCCTGTCACTGTACTGCGCAAAACTCACGTCAGACTTAAATGTTCAAAGAAGCTTAGATGCACAATTTACTCGTAAAACTTAACTAAAAGCTGATTCTTCTTGGCCCCTCAATGTCAAACACACTGAATCAAAGTCACCAACAGCAACTATGAAACTCAAAAGACTCTGAGCACATTTACCGTTGATTTTTCCCGTAACCAAAACTGTAGAACCTAAAACATGGCCTGAAAAATTAACAGGTCAGTGAGATTGTTAATAGTGACTGTTATTGCCGTGACGTCCAAGGTTGCGTGGGGAGAGCCAGTAAACAAAAAAAACTTCCTTTGAAGTTTGTGTGTGGGCTTTGGGAGGCCTGTGGAAAAGCCTCAAACAGCACAGCGATTAATTCTTCTAGGCTTGTTTTTGCTACTGCCATTTTCATGGAACTGCTAAGAGCCGTTTCTGGAGAATTTTCTGAGCAGTGTGTTGTTCTCTGATATGAAAGGTCTGTCTCAAGTCTATATGTCCATGACTGTACAAGTAGAGTGAATGGGGTTCTGTCAACACCCTGCCCCCCTCTTCTGTTGGATCTTCCAATAGAATTAGAAATCTAACACCACTGTATTTTTTCCCTTTTCTCTTCTATGAAATGGGGTTTCATGTGCAGATGTCTCTGATGTGACTTTTGGCTCACTTGTAATCCTGTCTCATAGTACGATGACCTATGGTGCTACAGAAATTTTTGTGACTCAAAACACAAAAGAGAGTTTTGATTTGTAGCGTCAATGCTTCTTCAGAGAACTCCAGAGTTGCACAGAGTTTTGAAGAAAATATACAAGTTAGGACCTGCCATTAAACACATGACAGGGGATTGAAAGCAAAATTCATAATCCACACCCTATAAAGCAGCAGTCTGAAAATAAACCACACTCAGGCTCACTCAGGATGCATTTGCACAAAATCCTTTCTTTGTTGTTGTTGTTGTTTTCTGGGGCGGGGGTGTATTTTTTTATTTTGTTTTTGTGTGTTCTCTTAGGCTTACTACATTTCAGTGCCGTTCAAAAGCTAACCACAGGCTAAAGCAGGGAATGAATCAGTTCTAACTAATGTCCTCCATGACACAGGATATCCATTGTTCCTTTTAATGGAACATGCTTGTTTTTTGACAGAAACACAGCTGTGAGAGTGCCCCCAAAAATAAAAAGCTTAATTTCAATAAAGCTTACACACACACATATGGATAGGCATATACTCAACAAGCTGGCAGCAGTTTTTGATGAAAAATACAAGTAGAAGCACTGCCAGAGAGGAGATATGGAGTTGGGTGTTGTTTGTTTTTTATCCGGGTGCTCTGTAGGGATCAGCAGTAGGCAGATGGAAATCAAAATCAGCTTTCCATTATAGTTGGAGAGATCACCTGGCTGGTTCAGATAAGATTGTCTAGCTTGCATTTGCAAAAGTCCTCAGGAAAGAACAAACAGATATCAAAGAGGCCCAATCTGGTAGAGAACAGCAGAACTATCCAGCCTTTAAGTACCATGAACTTGATATAACAACAGGATACCCAAAACCATAGCTTTCTAGTATAATGGCAAGCCATAGAGTGCCATATTATAATGTCAGTGGCATCATTTGAATTGGAGTGCTGCGTGATAGTTTAAAAGTTGCAGGCATAGACTGTAGGTGAACTAATTTGTGTCTAATTCAAGACTTAGACACAATTTAGTTCAAAGTAAGATACAAATAAATTACAATAACTGACTTAACCAAACGGGAGCACAAACCACTAGTCAATAAATTGTGCGGCACTGGAATTTATTTATCATTAAATTTCAATCTTAAACCTCCTAGGACCTGGCGTCCACATATGTGGACATCACATTTTGGGTTATTTAGACCAAAATACTAAATTTTGCTCTACAAGGGCCTGATATCCACTTACGAGGACATCATACTGCTACTGTTCTACTGAATTTTTAAACGAATATCCTCATACGTGGCTCTCATTTTTCTTAGAAACAAAAATTAGGTAAAAAAAAATAAAAAATCTGATAATTCTTTATTTTTACATTCATCAGGTCCCAATCAGCCCAAATATCAAAGAGAAATTAAAAATGCATGCCGTGGAAGAGTTTGGGTCTTAAAAAAGACGAGAAAAAAAGAAAGAAAAGAAAAGGCACAGTGGAGAGGCCCGATCTGGTGACTTGAATTAGGTGATGTGAAATATAGCAGACAGCTTCTGTGTACAACCATCAGGTGTAAGTCAAAGCGGTTACAGTTCCTGCTCAGACCACCCCATTTCCTCTCAGTAGTAAACACTGACGTACTAGATGAGGCAGCAGCAGTAGTGAGGGAAAAAATACAGAGAAAAAAAAATACTGAGAAAAAAGCAGTGTGAGTGGCCCCCGCGTCGGAGACAATAACTGTTTGTTGTTCTGAAGAAGTGTGGGGGAGGGGGTGTTAGACAAAACTGTTAAATATCTGCATAACTTCAAAATGCTAACAGTTTGACACATGGTCATGGTCTTGTACAAGTACACACACACATACACACCACAGTTACTACTAAGGCAGTTACTCAATTCTGTATTAGATGGTGTCCTATAAATACCTTGTGCTGCTTTTCAGTTAACAATCTGACAGGTGACTGTGTTAATCGGGGTAGATATGTGTAACTGAGGTTTCACAAATGTCAATGACCTGGATAAAGGTCTCTTTAACCAGTACACACAGGAGTATGACATTGCATGCTATATATCTATTGTGCCCCAGTCGCCTTCTTCAGGGAACAGAAGTTACAGACATAACATTTATTTTCATTCACTAAGTTTGGAGCTACGGTACACAGACAGTAATTAACAGTGCAGGAAGGTGGTTAGCACTTTTACCTCACATCATTGGGTTATTTTCTTTTATATCCACCCAGGATGAGGAACACATCACTGCCAGCATGTCCCGTGTATGTTACTTTCAAGCACATTTCTCCTTTGCTCTTATAGGATTTATTATTGGCCAGTGTCAGGTGTCACGTCTGATTGGTGTCTGCTGCTCTGAACTGATGTCTTAGCTTCACAAACTACAACGCTTAGCTAAGAGCTTTCAATGGAAAAAAAACACACGCATGTGGTCCACAGTATGTTCATGGTTTACCATTGTTCAATTCGTGAGGTTCCTTTTAGTTACAGTGTGCTATTTTACGCTATCTGTTCGACTCATGCACCATGCCTCGGTGATGGAAAGCAGCACACACTTGTTTAAATCCTGAATAATAATTCTGATGATGATATATTTATAAATCGAAGCTTTGCTGCTGCATTTAAAATTAGCTGGTCCAGTAAATGACTGCACTGTTTCCCAGCACTGTGTGGGGTCATGCAGGGTCATCACCATTCCCCTGATAACATCTGTTACAGGAAAAACCTGCTGATTCCACCTGACTGAGCATTAGTGTTGGTTGTTTTTGTTCTGTTTTTATAAAAATATTGCCCATGTGTGCAGATTCAGAGTAAATAGTAGAACTTCCAGCTAATTTTTGATATATAATTAGCTGCTTTCAAAAAACTTTTTTTTTTGTTTGTTTTTTTAATGTTAACCGCTATAAACCGGAACAGTTCTTGCTGCCAACGGTGGCACAACCAGTTATTACGTTTAGGGGGCATAATCTGAAACATGAGTGTAACAGATGAGCAAAAAATAAGACGTGAATACTTTTTCACAGCACTGTATTTAATACAATAGAACTTTACACTTACATAGAACTGTTACCCATTGTGTGATGTTTGGGCGTGCCGGACAAAACGCCCTACTTTGTCAAAACATCCTACCATGGCGTAAATTTATAGTCATGTCTATCAATCCGTGTTACCTTATCAGAATGTACTACCTTACGTGGTTTATGCCTCCATCGTACATATCTATAGGTAGGACGTTCTGATGGCCAAATCACACTATCAAAACATGCCTCCAGCACACATTGTTTTTACACATTAGGTAAGACGCAACGCACATACAGTAAATAAAACGACCAATGTCAAGGTTAAACAACGTTATCGCTCAGTATGTATACACAAGTATGTAGAGCAATATTACTGTCTTCGACATAACAACAGAGCGTGGTGTCCACTAACTGCAGGAGGACTAAAATTAATTGACAAGGTTTACGCTGAATGCCAGTTTACAGAAGTTTAGAAGTACTAAATCAAGACTTGAAATATGACTTCAATTGAGACTCCAAATTGGAGTATTTTTGCACATAAAACAAAACACACGTTAACTTGAAAAGTTAACAAATTGACAACAGCTTAACGAAAACAATTGTCAACTATAATAAAGACGTAAAACATATAATACTAACCTTTTTTCATCGGGGTAGGATCAAATAATATGTACTATTAACACCGAAACCATGGCCTTTTTGAGTTGTGGGTAGGTTAGCTTGATAGGTAGGGTGTTTTGTCAGAACACCGGCCCACTTTTTAATGGTTTCCAAAATAATAATTATGAATTTTATTGCCATTTCAACCTCATTCATCACTTTAGCTCGCGTTTAGCTTATCTCTCTGAACAACACATAAAATAAAACAAATTTTCAGTGACTTCAGACTGTCCGTTCAGAATTTGACAATGAGTTGGAAGACAAGGATGAGACTGACCGTCAATCAGCTACAATTTTCTTGTGTAATTAATGGCGATCAGGAGCTGTTTCTAATCTAAATTCTGTTCTACATCCAAAAACAAACAGAGGAAGAGCTGTGTGTGTCCAAAATGATCTGGAAGACACACTATACCTGCCTCGAGCACAACACATAGGAAACACACACAGCAAAACTGCTGTATAGGGCTGTGCAAATAGGCTATTTGTTCAGTGGGGCGAAGTTGTGCAAACATGGTAAATATCTGCTATTAACTATATATGTTTTCTGCATGGCTTGGAATCAGGATAACGTAAACATCTGTTACGCATTTTTACATTAACTGTTATGAGTGTATTGATTTAATAACCCAATAATTCAATTTGACTACCAGACCTGCCAACACTGGCTTCCTGTAAGACCATTGTTGTGCCAAAGGTGAAAGGTTCACATAGTTTTTAATTGAATGCAGAACTTAATTTTTAATGCTTGTGGCTTTTTGACGTGCCATTTACAGGGATAGAGGTAATTGTGCTATGACCTGCCAAGGAGAACTCAAGTCTTCAGTCCAGCTGGCAGCCTGAAAGCCTGCAGGCATCTGCTACATGTCTTAAATAAGGATTCGGTGCTGTGGTGAGCGAGTATTCACAGCAGCGGTACAGTGTGAGCGAGATTGACTTAAAATGTCATGCAGTGGCCTTGGTTTTCATATAAAAGTTACATGCTGCTGCAATCTAATTAAGAGCACAACAATACATAATATAGAGCATACAAAGCATGCAAGCAAGTAATAAAAGTAGAGTGTGTGTGTGAATGTGTGTGTGTGTGTGTGCATAAAAATTTATCTGTGCATCTGTTACGTGCCTCTATAAAAAGTCAAGCTCATAGGAAATTACTGAGAAACGACAAGCCGGGCCGCATTTGTGTTGTGTGTCTGCCAGCTGTTATTTTCTGTTTGATATGGTACACCACAGACAGACAGACAACTGTAGGTGTGTTAGATTCTCCTTCGAGGTGTCATGTATGGTGTTGTCATTTAGAGAGCATTGTTGGTATTTGAGTTTGTGTGTTCACTACACAAGAACCATCAGAGGAAATCCCTGGAATAATAATAATGGAAGTACTGAGTACTTCTCTGGAAAAGGGCTTGGCAGCTCTTGCAAAACTATACAATTTCACTAGAAGAAGGAAGTTGCTGAGTGTTCTTCTCTATTTGGCATGTAAATCTGCTGACTTGGGTGGCAGAGTGGTATTTTGGGAGCACACAATGTTTTTATCAGTGCAATTATGAGAACTAAACCAAGACGTCACTTTTGTCTTTGAATATTAAAGAAGCAGTCAGAGCCAGATGAGCGTGAGCAGCATGTGTACTCTGTTTTTACTTTTACAGAATACAGAGTGTACTGTACAGTGTAAGTGTTCATCTCTCATGCGATGACAGCTTGTGCTGCATTTACCAGCTATGTCTCAGTATGCGAACAAATTTCCTGACGCAACAAAGACACACCCAGTTTCAGTAAAAGGTGATATTATGTCATACAGCAAAAGTTGTCGTGCCATGTGTACATTATTTATAGAACAAATGACTATTGTTAAAGGGTTTCTCAGTAAGAAAAGACTAAAAGCTTAGAGTGTCGCGAGAGTAGTGTACAGTACCAAACTTTTAGGTGACCTCACCACATTTTTTCCATCTTACACACTCCATTAGGTGTTATTTGATTGCAGTTTGTGATGCTGTGTAAGTGTGCCTTGTGTTTTTCCATTCTGTAACTAATAAAGACTGTGTTTGCACAGTGTATGGAAGTGTCTTGTAAAGCACTGATATTCAACTTTGAGAGACACATCAGGCTTGTTACAGGGTGCTGCCTGGCCTGTCAGCACCCTCACTCGTAAAATTAAGGGGAAGGCTTTGTCTGCTGTTGGAACTCTTTCAGATGTAACCAAATCATTTTTCTTTTTAACTTCGGCTACTGGATGCTATAAAATAGGTCTGGTGTTGAGTTGTTGCGTGGTAACCATGGACAAGAAATATGTCATTTCATTCAGAGCCAGCTTACTGCTACAACAGAGCACAGATCTTTTCGTAGCAATGACTCAGAGGGTGTTTCCCAGCAGTGCAGGAGGACGTTTAAGGGATTTCTCTTCAGCTGACATTGTTTACATTCTGCACTCGCATGACAACATCAGCTAACTGTAACTTGGTACCTGGAAATAGAGAAAAGAAAGAAATAGTATCGGTGATTTACCTGAACTGGAGGTGTTTCTGTAATTGATTGTGATCATTATTAAATGAAAGCAAAACCTCTTTTTATTCACACAGCATTCTCTCGGTCTCTCTCTGATTAGTTTTTATCACCCATAGAGTATCGCATGAATTATGACCGGTGTGATTTGTCGTCTTATTGCCCACCACTGACAGCTCCCTGTGCAGGTGTGTGGTAGCATGCACAGACATGGCTTAATTCTGGCTGCTGTGTGACTCAAGTTGTCATTTTCACGACAAAAAAAGGACAAAGTCTGTGACTCGAATTAAATTACCAAGGAAATGTAAGAATTTCAGAGTGGCTTGTTGTACTTGTATGACTGGTTTCCAGTAAAACTGTAGACAGATTCTCACACTACCTGGGGAGCTATATTAGGAGTGACACGTTGTTGAGTCAAAGCACTTCTCTATAACTCCATTTTAAGCATGACCACTACAATCGAAAGAACCACGTGTAGTGGTGGCTCCTCCCGGGAGGTGAACAAAAACAAAATCCCCCTAGACAACCACCTGAGCTTGACTTCATGCGTAAACTAACGCTAAGCTCAATCATCACCTTAAGTAAAATCACAAAATCTATTGGTTAAAACTGTGAAACCTGAAGTAAATCAATATAACTGCTTTGTCATGAATTTTGAATCTACAAAGGCAATAATAAAGAGCCGCAAGAGGTTACTGATGGCTATGAAAATGACAAACATGCCATCACTACATAACACTAGCAGAATAGCTTAATAAAGCTATAACTCAAAGGTTTATTACTGTAACTAAACCCTCGCTTATGTAATGATTACATAAAATCCAGGGCATGTGTTAAGAATGAAATGACTGCAGCCCTCAGAGAATGCTCGTATGCAAACCAACCAAAGTCAGTGAATGGTTTATAATCAAGGTCTAATTGTGAAGAATATTCTCGTGGGCTTCTTCAGAATTCCTTCCTAGAATCAAAGCAAAACAGGGAAACCTAAACCTTAACCTGCTGAAGCGGCAGAGAGTTCCAGTTCTAGTAAAACCTGAATATACAAGTGCAGATTTACAGTATTTGGCAGTGCAGTAAAGCACATGAGAGTGGAGTGCTAACAGTAAGTCCAGAGGTTTGACGGAAGAAAAGAGCCAGCATGCCAGGAGAAGGGACTCAGTGGGAGGGATTTGCGGGCTGCGATGAGTCATAGCTTCTCCCCGGTTGGTTTTGATACCTGGCATCTGGAGATCATTGGCAACAGCTCCATAGAAACGAGCAGTTATGGAATTGTAAACAGACTGAGAGAGTG
This sequence comes from Haplochromis burtoni, assembly GCF_018398535.1. NCBI lineage: Eukaryota > Metazoa > Chordata > Actinopteri > Cichliformes > Cichlidae > Haplochromis > Haplochromis burtoni. Next base: position 310,127 of record NW_024582570.1, read on the forward strand.
GAGAGATGAGCGGGAAGCTAACTTTCACTGTTTCTCCACAGTGGCCTCCAGAGCTCCAGCTGAGCAGTCAGCTCGCTGTGTGTATGCGTGCTAAGGCCATGCAGGGAGGCAAAATGACAGCACAGATGCAGAATATAGTATTGAACCTCGAGCTGCACTCAGCAATCAGTGGGGGTATTGTTTTTATTTATTTATTTCCTTTGTTTGTTTGTTTGTTTTTCATTTTTCTGCAAAATGTTCATTATTTTCTATTCTGTGTCAGCGAGACTGTGAAATCTGAACCTTTTTCTAGGTCTGCCTTGCTCAAGAGCAGAAGATAACTTTATCACAGGAAATGTACATTGTGTACTTTTTGATAGCAGTCTGAGTAGAACTCAGTGGCTTAACTTTTATAAACTCTCATTTGTTGCACAATCTGTACTTAGACAACTAGAGAACAATTCCCTGGGGAATAAGTTTTTTTTTATCACATTTATTTTCTTCCCCATGGGAACCCATAAATTATTTCAGTTCATGTCTCAACATCGCTTTGCTGGTCTCGAGTTCAGTGTGGATGTGTAAAAACACATGAAGTCATTTTTGCTTCAGGAAAACATTAAGCTCCACTACATGTCTGCTTGATGGTTCATCACTTCACTAGTTAGTTGGTTGAATAATATGAGACCATAATACTCTTAATAAAAATGTGTACGTTTAGCCAGTTGGGTTTCAGGGTCCAAGTATGCGTCCTGCTGCTTTGTTGTATCTAATTGGTGACAGTCATGCTTTTCCTGCCATGACGAATCAAACCGTGTGAGGAGAAAAGGGACTGCTAAGTTAAATAGCCTAGCAGCTGTGCAAGGCACTGAATATTTCAAACCCCCCCCCCACTCATCTCAGTGAGGGGAAACACAGGTGTTGTTACTTATTTTGGCTGATTTGACTTCTTCTTAGAACCAGATGAATAGGCTGGGTGTGATTAGCATATATTTAACTGCAACGTTCATTTTGGACATCTTTATATTTGTTAGTATGTGAGGTTTGGTGACACAGATGGTTGACATTGCCTTACATTGCATTTCAAGTATTAAATTAAAGAATTAAAGCCAGAATATGTGTGCAGGGCCTGTGCTACAAAGAGTATAACCCTAACCTACTAGCTACCCATTTTGATCATTTTTATCACACTGAGGAAATGATTATATCAGATTAAAGCTATTTTTTTAGCATCTCAGATTTAAAATGTGACAATATTTGGAATTCTATTAAGTAACAATAAAGTGTAAAGTAAGTTCAAAGTAAGCTTAATTTTCCATCCATTCACTTCTGCTTAAGATCTGTCATCCTTCTGTAGTATGGGATTAAAAAACCACAGCGCATGTTTTCTGATTTATGCCATAAATGGCATTTTATATGTAACTATACACTACAACACAAATTTCAGTGAACACCAGGGGGATTTATTTAATTGATGTGGAAGTGTACACGTCACCTATAGCCCCCAGCTGAAGTACATACCTTCTTCAGACGATATGACATGTTGTCCCAGACAGTCCACAGTCGCTGATTTTTATCACTGGTTTAACAACAGAACACGTCATTCCTCTGTGATAACTCAGTCAGCATCAACATTGTGGACATTGTGTTCAGTGGAGTAGTTTTCTCAGGAACTAGTCTCATTTACCAGTGTACTACTTCAAATTAACATACTGTAAAGGTGGTGGCTGTGGCTCAGGAAACAGAACAGGTTTTCTACTAATTGGAAGGATGGTGGTTATATTTGTTAGTATGTGAGGTTTGGTGACACAGATGGTTGACATTGCCTTACATTGGTACACAGACTGGTTGTTCCAGTCTGTGTACCAAAGTATCCATGGACATGATACTGAAACTCAAGTATTCACTGGAGTAGTGAATGGGAAAGCACTTCCACATAGCAAAAAAGTGCTTAGTTGACATGGTGTATAAGCGTTATATAAGAACCAGTCCATTTCCCACAATAGGGAATAAAAAAGAATAATAAATAAGAACTATTTCCTGTTCAGTCGGATTATATTGTAATACATTTTATAAAAAGAGGATAAAACAGTTTGTTTAAGCAACACTAATGATGAATATGTTTCATTACATTATTTGTTCGTTTTAAGTTCCTCTTTATTGCACAAGATTTTTTTTTTTTTTTAAAGAAATGTTGTCTTCCTACTATCTGTTTTTTTAGCATTTTGTGTCAACTGTATAACAGGTTTGAATACAACTACAGACGACATACGGGTACTTCCTGTGAAAAAAAAAAGTTAATGTGGGAGCTGTAATGGTTTCAGATTGGTGCTTCAGACACAGCAGTTGCCTGGGGGTGTTGCCACTATGACAAATTTACGACTGTGTAAGAGCTTCAGAGCTCGTTCTCTAGAATCACATGACCATCACTACCAGAGAATTTCTCCCGAGCAGCACGCCAAGCCAGCGTGCTTTTAATAGGACTCTACAGAAGGTCAGGCTGGTTTCAGCTGCCATTCAAGACTGAAATATGCCACGGTCTTTTTAGACAGAAATACATTTTAATGTGTTAACTGCAGTTGTAATTATCAGACAATCAATGGCACATACCAACATGGACCACGGGTTTACTTTGGAAATTATTGTCTCATTTCTTTTTTGCTAAACATATTCGTGGTGATGGCAAAGGTTATGTTCCACACTCTGTATTAACTGTGCTAAAATGAATAAAACCAGAAAATTCAAATATAACATCTACAAACATTCCTTTTGACTGTTTTTGAATATTTGAAGGATTAAAGCCGGTTTCTGAATATTTTACACGTTCCCAGTCTAGTCATGCAGTTTTCTCCGAGATATTAAATTGCATTTCTAAGCAGTGGATGAACAGTGACATGATATCACATCAGTATTATTATTAAAAGTAGTAGTAGTATTAAGAGAAAAACTAAAACAGGGTTCTGTACATATACCACAGAGCACACATCACCTCAGTCACCCTTCATCTCTCTGACATCTCTGCACTCAGCTCCAGAGGCAGCGAGAAAACAGCAAAGTGCTGTTGAAGCAAGCAAAGTAGGAGCTGTAATTATGCTGCACATTGAGGTTATTGCACATTCCTGGTCATTTATCAAGTAGCTGGCTGCAATTGTGTATGTGTTCCTTGCTGTAGTCGCTCTTGATATTATGTAGCAGTATATACTGTAAGAGATGGTGCGGCCGTTTTTTCGTGTGGGTGGAAAAAAGCATCTTTTATCTTGCAATACATTCAAATATTTTTTTCATAAACATTTATCCAAGCGGGGATGCGATGGGCCTCAACCCTATCCTGGCTGCAAGGTTCCCCGGTGCAGGACCCGGGTCACAAAGAGAACACAAAGAGAGGGGTAGACGACAACTGATGAATCCGAATCATCTGATGGGGATATATTTAAGTCTCACTTCCTCAATGTTGATGTTCCTACTGACTTTGTATGTGTGTTTTTTCCCCCTTCTGATCTGATTAACTATGCATAAAAAAATAGAGGTAGCAAAATACAGAACTGATCATAAATCATTGTTAATAATGCCAGGAAGGAAATAGATATGACTGTTGGTTACATAGCAGCAATGCTTGTGTTTAGGCCCATTTAAATCCTTTGTCAGCCGAGACAGCCTTCCTTTCCAAAGGAAAGATGGCCCCGGAGCTCAGGATGTGTTGCGCTCATAAATAACCAGCGCAAACAGAACTGCACAAGAAAGTCGATCTAATCTCTCGTGTTTGGGAGAATGGCTCACATCTTTCCTGTTTTGTTTTCAATCCTGCAGCCCTGTAGTACGGCTTGCTGACGCAAAACTGTTGTCTTAGAGCAGAAACGTTTCAGACACGCCGTGGTAAAACTTAAGAACTGACTGTTCTTAAGCGGGCTAGCGGCTTTCCACATTATTTCACGACTGACATCATATGAAACAGTGAATACGTCACCTCTCTGAATTTCTCTGTACTAAACTAAACCTCGCGTGTTGACTTATTTATACATTTGTGCGCAGGGTGTTGAGCATTTCTGAGAACCAGACAGAGAACACGAACACTCATCAGATCCATTCGTGTTATAAGCAGACTGCGGCATCATTATGTCTGTGCATGTGCGAGCGTGTTAAGTCACACCAACACCTACAAAGAATCCAGTGAGTCACGCAAGAATAAAGGACGCAGTCTGTACTTCTCTAGAAGACTAGATTGTTATACAGTTCTGGAGTATTTTGTGTGTGACAGCTTCTCAGTTAGAGGAAGAAATACTCTTAGGAAATAACACTCAGAAATAACTTTTTTGTTTGAAGTTCAAACCAAGCATGCTGTCTTCTGGGGAAGCTAATCTTTTAAAAGAGAAAGTATAACGCCTTTTATATCTTTGTGTTTAATACATCAAAAAAGAAAAGAAAAAAAATAGCGTCAGATATAGAGCTGTGGTTTCCCATCTCGGTTAAAGGTGGCGCTTGGTAAACTCTAAGTGGAAATCATGAGTAGAAATCTTGTGACCTGAATTATGTGGCAAGAAAACTAAACTACATGTGTATGTAACCCTAAGTTAAAGATCCAGGCGTGTCATGTCAGCTTTGTGTCCACCACAATTCCCCATCCACACACAGGCAAAGTAAAATAAAACAATGAGATGTCAGTTTTTAGAAAAAATATCACTCTTTATTATAAATTAGTGAAACGTTTGTACACATATAAATAAGTGCAAAGTTGTATCAGTCTGCTTGCTTCGTCAAACTTCTCAATTATCTTCAAGCATCCCCAGCAAGTGGTTGGGCTGGCAAAAATACATCTTTATGAAAGACGGCGCATACAAGCGCACACACACAAAAAAGATCAACCATTTCATTTTAGCTCATGGTTTTAAGGAAAATGATGTTGACATTCATTTGAATGCAGTAATGATCCTGCCTGTGCCACAAATACTAAGACACCGTTCAGCCAATAAAAGGGTGTCTTTGTATTTGCTTAACTTGGCAGTGGTGCTCCTTTCTCAAGTAAAATCTCTGAGGATTCAGTCTTGTTGACCTTCCAACAAACTGTGGTCTTGTTCTGGCAAAATTTGGCGTAAACATGTTCTCTAAATCAAAAATATAAATGTCCACATTTTCCATTCTTTATACATCCCACACAAGCTGTTGCACAAATAAACCCAGAAAACCAATCAGTGTCCATTTATTTGTACTCTGGCTTTTTCCATTTATCGTCTGTGGATTTCCAGCGAACACTAGACCAGAAATCCCAGGATGCTAACACATCCAAGATTCTCATCCAGTAACAAAGCCAGTCCAGCTGTAATTGGTGGATCATTTTCTAAGGCTGATGTGTGAGCTAAACAGCCTCACAGTACACTGGTTAGCAGCAGCAGCGGTGGCAGAGGGAACCTATGTGTCACTGCACTGTAGACAGCTGGCTGTGAACCTCACTTCGGTTTTTACTAAGTTTCACGTCATCGGTGAGGCAGACGAAGATAGCGGTGTTATCTCTCTTTCGTGCCACCAGATCACAGCAGTGCTCTCGTTCTCTTGGCCCTCTTTGTGGATTGGTCCTCAATCCAGTGTCTTTTTAAATGTCTTTTTTGAGAACAACACACATCTTGTCAGTACACATGTGGTCCCCCTTCACAAGCTCAGTCCTGGGCTCGATTCTGTCGACTCTACTGCTTCATTACTCCTCAAATGCAGCTCCCGACTGTGTATAGGTGCTCTGAAACCAACCAGGTTTTTTCCATTACACTCTTAACACAGGGATCAGTCAAATGCCACTAGATAGGAGCGTCATACTCCTGGAGGAAGTCCTTCAAATTATGAGGAAGTTGGTCTCTTTTGGAAGAAATGTTCAAATGTCCATTGACGGTTTTCCTGCACAGGTGCTGCAAAGTGGACATGCAGCAGGAGAGAGGTCGGATGAGCTCCAGAGGGATCTTCTGCCCACTGCAGTAAATGTAGTAGATATTCCCACTTTGAATGTTCCCTTTATTCTGAGCCATGTAGAAATGAACCAGCTTGAGAACGCAGTCAAAGTGGGGAACAGACTGAACGTTCTTAGGGTCAGTTTGCAGGTAAAAAGAGTTTGAATCATATTGGATGCGAAGGTTCTTGGTGCCTGAGGCCGTTTTGACACTGAGGGTGAAAAGGTGTCGGTGGTCAGCGCTGTCACGGATCAGAAACGTGCCCACTTTCTCGGACGCCAGCATGGCATTGGCCTCCTTGCCGGTGATGGTGCTCCAGTAGAAGCCACTCTCCTGGAGCTTTTGAAAAGTGGACAGGACCATCTGATACTGAGTTTTCGAGGTGAAAGTTTTGTAATGGTAAGACAGCCGCATTTTGGAGTCCAAGGGGCTGCTACTCATCGCGGAGTCAAACTTGCTGTGAGTTACCATGGCGCTATGCCCGCTTTCTTGGCAGCTTGAGGAGCACCAGGTGCCGCACAGACGAGAGAAGGGGTGAGGTGGAGAGGGTTGTTTGAGTAGGCAAGAAGCGGTCTGTTTTCAGCCTTTGCCTGAATGAAACACCTGAAGTAAAGAAAGAAGAGGCTTGGGTTAAAACTCAGTTTTGATCACACAGACATTAAAATTCTGATTTAAACTTTAACTACAAATTCAACTTGAATACTCTTAAAACTCCCAGAGGCACTACTGGAAACTTTTTTTTCCTTCCATAACTGTATGTCATGTTTAAAACTTTGGGGCTACCCAGCCTTACTCTGCTCTCCCTGTTTGACTAATATCCTTCAGCTAACTTCCAGCCGTTTCGGGGAAACTTTGTGTATGAGTGTGTATGTGCGTATGTGTGTGTAATCTGCCCTCGGGATTGAGGCACCACGGTCAGTTCCAGTAAAAACAGCATAATATTCATTGCGCAATTTACATGCCACGGTCGGCTTCTCTAAACTGTTTGCCTCAGTTAGTTAAACACCCTTGACATGAATTATACATTCTGGTTATATAATAAGGATTTTATGCTGCAGAGAGAGAGTGCAAAAATGAGAAAAGAGACTGGTCCGTACCTGTGATGTTTCTCCAAAGTCGCTCTTTTAAGTTAAATCCAAATGCTTGCTCAGATTGTGAGTTGTCCTGCCTCCTTTTGGGTGCTTGAGAAAAAACTTCAAAGTTTTTTTTTTTGTCTTGCCTTTTCTTTTTGGCAGGTTAGTAAAGAGCCTTCTCTGTGCGTAACAAGCTGAATGCGCCTCTCAGAGAGCAGTGAACCTTTTTATACAGACGAGGCTGAGTCTTCAGACCCCGCCCCTTCACTTCCAGTAAAGCTGCTCTCCTGGCAGATTGACAGGAAGCGTGTGTTTATTTTTTTTAAAGGATTCCTGCTATGAGAAGCGCACTGCCCCCCTCCCCCCGCTGCTGTTCCTCCAAATGAAGTTAGTGAGGAGTTCCAAGCAGTCCTCCTGCACCTCTGTGTCTTTGTTCACACAAAACTTTTTAACTTCATTGTAGATTTCGAGCCTCGATGCTTATTGACGCCGACCATAAATCTATATTTGGCTATGTAGACATTTTTTTCCTATTAAAAGTTCCTCTTCCTCTTTTAGTGATTAGCGTGAGGTAATGATTCAGCTGCGATGCTTTGTGCAATCGGTTTCTGAGAAATTCATAGTAACAGAGGGTTGAATGCTCATCGCTGCCTTCCCATAGAGGGCGACAGATTTTGGGAAACTTGATTTCATTTCTCAACCGGCAACAGCTGGTTTCCAAGGGCAGCGGGTTATTGTTTACTTCTTGTCGTCAGATGGTTTAACAGTTTTCCCGTTTGCGTTTGTGCACTATTAATGAGCGCCCTGAGATATTTGAGCGCTCTCTTATAAACCTTGATATGCTTTAATGTGACGCGGTGATCATTTGTAAGGTATTTATTATGTCTTGAAGCTACACCTGCATAGTTTGTATAATATTGGACATCAAATAGAGCAGTTTAAGTCCTATGTTAAGCTCTTTATACACGTATTAATACCAGTTTCCATTTTGCTTCTCTACAGAGACTGTGCTGCTGTTTTTCAGCTGAAAAGGTGCCTTTGCAATTGTTTATTTGCCCCCTTTTTGGTGGGTACACATGAATAAAAACGGGTGTAAAGGCAGATTATAAAATAAATGTTTAAAATATGTTTTTAGAGACACTTTGAATGGGTGTTATAAGCCAGTTTGTAGAACTTAAACAAGGACTTTTTTTTTTAATTCATCAGAAGTCAGTTGTTCAGTTGTGGAAATGCCTATCTTTGGTAAATTGTGACTGATAGAGTGCTCACACTGTCCACCTCATCTTGTTCCCTGTTGACTCAGCTATGACCATCAGCTTCAGCTGGTTGTTCTGCTGTAGATTAACCCCAGGCTGTTTTTTCATGTCAGGATCTGTATACAGCTTACTCATTAATGCTGAGATCTATTAGGCAGGGCCATGGAATCGTACAGGAATTTGACATTTCTCAACACAAACTGGAATCCATAGAAATAAAGAGAAAAAAACCCCAAAATTTTCTCTGGTTTTTTTTAACAAACTTCAGGACAAGAGGGGGAGCTTGAGGGAAATAGAGTGACGCCAGAGTGCCTGATGGCCTTTGTTAAAGACCAGCTGTGTCCACAGAGGTGAGTCAGGTGCTGTCTAATACAGGCAAGCAGGATGGGAGAGGATCACTAGGATAGCCCTGTAACAGCGTGCTTGTTTCCAGAAAAACTATGGTGTCATCAATGTAAAGTATTAATTTGGTATTCAAAGGCTCCCCAGGGTCCATACTAGGAATGACTGGAACAAAAATGAACTAGTAAGCTGACTGAAGCTGGGAAAAGAACCTGCCTTCCCAGTGCTCAACAGGAACAATTATGCACACTATTATGGGATGCTGACTTGGCTGTTTAATGTGTGTACTGTAATTTTACAGGTCGATTACAATAAACTGAGGCTGTGCATACATTTGTCAGTCAAGGTGGCAGGCGAACCAAGTGACCTGTAGCTGAGGCAGCTTTCTTCCCTGTTGCTGTAGCACACTGTGGGACTCCGGTTAAACATCTGTGGCTGGAAGGTTTGGCAATGACACATTTGGTTTTTTAGGCTAAGTGTGTGTGTGCATGTGTGTGTGCCATTCCCTGGCGTATATTTATAGTAGTCTTAGCGAATGAAAATACTACACCAAAAATGAGCATTTGTTCATATTTAAAGGTTCAAATGCATGAGCGCTGTCTACTGACAAACAAATACATCGACAACAACCAAATTTTCTGTGTAGTTCTTCTTAGAATTAGTTCTAAGTGGATTAGACAAGGCATCACATGGCAGCGGATGCTAGCTTTTAGCTATAAACCACTGGTTAGGGAGAAAAAAAGAGACAGCTGTTTAGGTTTTCCCAGACTGACTCGGAAATTTACCCTAGCTCGTGGTTCCCGTAAACCCACTGGGTATGAGGGCAAAATAGCAGACCTATCAACTGGAAAGGGCGGCGAAAAGCAAAAAAATATTATTCAACAAAATATTTTGGAGCTGCTTTTCTTTTTTTCTTTTTGTGTTTGCACAGCTGAATGCACTGATCCTGAATTCCAGTTGAGTCAACAATACTGGTAACAGCGTTTTTCTTTTGTTTTTTTCCTTTTAAAATCCTATTATGCACAGAAGAGCCAGAATAAAATCGTTATTTCCTAATGCGCTAACTTACACAGACATTGTATTTCACGAAAGGAAGGACTGTAAAAGGAAATCTCAAAAGTTCCCGTAGAACTGCTAGACACTGATGAACTAAGATAATCTGGTAGATTCCTGGTATGCCTGTCAGTCTAAAATGTGCTAGTCTTTATGATGAATGAACAATGGCACTTTGTGTCTCTACCTGCCTATTTCCCCTGTTTCTATTTGTCCACTTACCGCCATTTGGAACTAAATTACTGTAAAACTTCCTTTTTTTGATTGGGCAGGGCAACTTCTGTGTTATTACCAATCATTCAGTAATGATTTCCTGGTAACTTTTTCAGTGTCTTTCTTACACTGTCGCTATCAATGTCGGTCTTTGTGCTTCTGTAAATTATGGGAAGTCTTATGCATGACCACCGCAGCTGAGAATGCCACAAAAACCCAGATGGCAACACTGTTTTTCACAAGCTACTCTTCTGCTTCTTCTTTTTCTTCTTCTTCTTCTTCTTCTTCTTCAAATTTATATGTCCTTGTATATGTTGATGAAAACATATCCATGTATTTTGTGTTTACTGTAACCATTGTGGAGTTGTCTTTCACGACATACGAGGTTAGTCCGGGAAACACTTGGGAATATTCTGTTCATGCACACTACGAATACCATTCATCACTCTGATTGCGCAACTCTTCTGTTGCAGATGTGTTCCTGTATTTTGACAGAGACGAGTGCTTTCTTATTAATATTTACTCTTTCCTATTAATGAGAACTGACGACACTACATGAGAAGTAAAAGGTTTTTTTTCAGGAAAAAGAAAGAAATTCAAAATAAAATTCCAAAACCGAAAACACACTCTCCATTCAAAGCTCACAGACAATCAGACTGTGCAGATTTTTTTCTCTTTTATTGAATATGCATACTGCCACATAGTTGACTGTATTTCTCTGTGCACGTGTGATTAAACATGCAGGTTTTTTTTTTTATAAATAGTTGATTCCCACTTGATGATCTGCAAAGTTGTGAAAGCTGGCACTGACATTGGGTGTCACGTTTTGGCACAGGCAGCATTCCTCGCTTAGTATCACATGGTGTCTATTTATGAATGTCATAGCTGCCTTCTGGGAAGGGCTAAAAGCAGAACGTAGCGCTATTAATTTACTCTTCACACTAAAACTATCATTGCAATGTTTGACAGCACTACCATGGGAGATAAACACAACTCTTTAATCATGTTATGCACCCAGTGCATAGATTATTATCTCTGGACAAAGTGTTAATGTTAGGCTTATTAAATTGCTGGGAAAGCTTCATGAATAAATTATTTTCGATTAACGACTGCAAGCAAACGACCAGCAAACTTATCCAGTCCAAGCAGTGTTGCAATATTTACATTACAACACACTATGGTCCATTTCTGTATAAATGCCAATTATTCTTCTTCCTTCTAGATGAGGAAGTGGAAGTGGAATATACTTGCATTTGCATGTTCACTGTTGGCCTTGAGATCATTTTTCCAGATGCGGGTTTGTTTTCATATTTGCCATCATCATGAGACAAAGGGAGGAGTGCTGTTTTGATCAGTTCAATCTGAAATATGCAAATAGTCATTTTAGAAAATTTCCAGTAAGGATGGAGCTCCTACAAGATTCCTGACATCTTTAAATCATATAAGTCATACAAATCTTAGACCCCCTGGGATTAGTGGCTTTTTCTGACACTGACGTGCATAATAAGCGAAAATTGATTCAGGAAGAGTTGGCTCTGCGATTGTGTGATTCATTCACTCTGATTACTGTCAAAATTAAGGAGGAAAAGAAAAGAAAAGGAACAAATGGCATCAAGAGTTGTCGCCTAGATCCACATAATTTTCCACAGAAAGTGGCTTCGGGTTGGATGTTTTTTGTTGGTACAAGTGAAGCTTTCTCACAACTGATCCATACCAGTACATCCCATTCTTCACTTCAAACAATAACAGGCCAAACATGCCGAATCTAATGCAACTAAAGTGCATTTATTGTTAAAGAATAGTTTCAATATTTTGGGAAATATCCTTATTTATTTCTGGCCAGGACTTAGTTTGAGTAGCAGGCCCTGAATATGCGGCTACATAATGAAATTCCTGGCTCTGTCCAAAAGTAACAAACTCTGTGTACCAATGCCTGTAAAGTTCACTAATGAACCCATTCTATTTTGTTTGCTTAATCCATCTAAAAACCAGAGTGTAACAAGAGCACTTTTCTTTTTAGTGGCCTAAAAGTCTGGCACACAACCACACCATGAAATGAAAAATTTGGGTTTTTAGATATCAGTTTTTGTCATTATGTTAAGTCAGGCGGTGGCAACATATTGAGTCGTATAAATCATCCAGCTCTCAGCTGCGGGAGAATATCTGTGTTTTCCACTGATTTCATTCAGATAACTTAATGCATGAGTGATGCACAGCTAATACACAACCTGAAAAGAAAAAAACAAAACAAAAACATCACATTGGGTTTCACAATCTGCACCTCCTTGATCACTGCATAAGTATGTTAGGGCATACAACCGTGCACAGACCATGAGCTGTCTCTGAAGAATGCACACGTGGCGCGTTCCTTGAAATGGCCGGTGTCCAGATGTGATGGGTTGCCTCAAAACATTCAGATCGGTGCAGATAATATGATTGATGTGACGCTGTCCGCCTATCTTGGCTCATCTGCCTCTGCCGCCACCATTCTTTTATCAGTATCGAATGCTTGGGGACAGAGGGAGCTAATGACATAATCGGGATCTTCAAAATGGACTTTGATTCCCACAAATCCCAGAAATAGCTGGCTGATGTCATTCAGGCAGCTGGTAATAAATCTGTCTGCGCCATAATAGCAGGTTTGCTGAGGGATACTGTTAACCGAGAACACCTTGTTTAAATGCACTCAACTGAGGGGACGTGCTGCCAAAACACACATGATCGCCCTTGTCTTGCGAGGAACACACACACACGTGCATGCAGACATTTATTATATGCAGATGCTAGAATGATGTAGGGCTCATCCAAATGCACCAACGTGCAAACACAGAAACGCAAACTTCCTCTATAACGCAGTAGTAGTAATTTGATCCCATGCTTTGCCAGTAAGCGCGATATTTCCGGAAGGATTTATTGTGTATATGTGCAACGCTCACACACAGGTTTTGCGGTTACTGTTGAGATAAAAGTGCTGATGGATCCTTGTGATACGGACTAGGGACAGGACAGGGACATTTCAGTGGATCAGAGGGGATTAACCTGGAAGATATTCTCAAACTGTAGATCAACCTCATCTCAAATGAGGATTTTGCATTTACTGACATCATTCTGGACAATCTAAAAGATCCGACTCAGATATGTGAGAATACGTCTCGGGATATATCAGTCACACGCGGGAAAGCTTTGATCGCAACTATTCTCTGTATCTGTAAACATTTCCGTATGTCTGTGAGACCTCATTGACCTTGCACGTGATCTCCGCGGATACAATGAAGTCATATCATGAGACTATAAATGGACTAAATGTCATTCGCTGGATTGAATGGAGCCTATTGTTCCTAGCGCAGGTGTGTTTCTGTCTGACTCTCTTTTAGTGTTAGAGGAACATTCTTTCATCTTCTCCATCATCATCTGCTAGTGTTTGTTTCCTTGTGTGTCATAAATCAACAGCTCAGGACAGATGCATTTCTTCTCCTTTTGCAGTTCTGTTTTCTCGATAATCCTGTTTTTTGCTGCCCTGCATCAGAGAAATGCAACTCCTACACTTTGAGGTTTGCGGCCTCCGAAAACAGCAGCTCAGTGTTTCCAAGAGGCCCTAACAGAGGGAGGCCCTGTCTGCATGGCCTTTCCTGCGTATTTCAGCTATGTTTTGTGATTACATATTTTACAAAGAAGGACTTTTTACGCTGGCTCCGTGCCTAAAATACAGCAACATTTGACTCATTAGCAAAGACATTAATCACAAAAAAGAACAAGTGTTAACAAGTTCAGAAAAGTGCTTTGCAACCGCCAGACCTTTCCCGTTCTCTTTCTGCAAGGCATTTCCTTTTGTCCTCTTCTAGTCGGGCACTCCCTATAGACAGGAAATTCTTCTGGACTTGTTCCAAACCACCGCCTCCTTTCCCCTCATTTTCCTGTTCTTAACTAAAAATCTTGGAAGGAAGGTACAGCCTGTTCCAAAACATACGCTTGCATGTAAACAAACAATCTGGCGGTTCCAGAAATTACTCCAGCTCATCCCAGTTTCCTGAAGTTCTAATCTCAGGTTCTTCGAAGTCCTGTGGCTGCAAATTATACAATACGCTTCAATCGACATGAGGTAATCTACAGGACATTTCATTTGGACGTGAGATTAAACCACGCGAAACTTGTAGGGAAGAAAAACAATGTGCTTCTCTTTCTCGGTGCACGCACATACTTACTCACACAAATATTCAGTTTCCCAGAATTAGATCCACCCACAGTTCAACGAATGTGCAGAAAAATTCATAAATTCCTGTTTTCCCACTGAAACAAACAACCTTGTGTCTTTTTTTCCTCCTCTCCATTACTCCATTGCTGTGTGTTAGCAAGTTCTACTCCTACTCAGCTGAGCACTCAAAGCACCACTCTTAGCACTGGTTAACATTTGCACTCTGATATATGCACCGGGGTCAACTCATAGTTCTGTGCGTCGCCCAAGGATACTCCAGAATGAGAGCCTCTGACCGTCAGCATGTTAGATGCCCTGCTCTATGGGTACAGTCCAAATACATGCATGTTAGGTTAACTGGCGATTCTAAACTGGCTGCTGATGTGAATGTTTCCAGGTGGGTAACAAACTGCTTGGTGCATGGATAATAATAATAACAGCAATCCAATTTCAACCATGAGCCCATGCCACCATTGTTAACTCATACTGAGTAAAACTTTATGCAGAGAGTTGCTAACGCTGCTTTGCTGCTCTCCTCTGCTCTCTGTTTTGCTCTGGAAGCATATATGAAAGTTTGCACTCAAAAAAGTCAATCACAAAATTAAAACCGACCCCTCCGTCACACAAGAATCGTTAGCCCACGCTAAGCCCACTGTCGTGTTGAGTCTCTGATGCGGCTTTGCTGCTCACCTCTGCTTTCTGTTTCAGTTTATGTGAAAATATGAAAGCTTTCAAGAAAAAAAAAAAGAAACGAAACAGTCACAACCATTAGTCCGTGCTTGAACACTAAAGGATGCTGAATGGCTGTGATACGCTGCAGAAAGCCCACTGATGCAAAGGCCAAGCCCTTTGACAAGAGTCTGCTCTATAAACCGTCAGGCGAGGAGAGCAGCAAACCCCAGCGCAGAGCTGAAATGGAAAAAAATGGCCCCAGCGCAGGTTTTGCGTTCACTTTAACGCTCTGTATAATTATATCCAGAGCTACCAGTTACAAAGGAAAGAATTCACATGTAGATGAACTCGTTACCAAAACAGAAGTCAGAGAAGTTTTTGTTATGACACGAACAGAAGGAGTGTAACCTCAATTACTCCACTATATCACAACTGTGTGTACAGACAAGTGGCTGTCTCATTTCTCAGCTACAATGCCAGTAACTGCAATCAGCATACTTTCCTTACAGGTACTAATCAGTTACGCATCCTTTAGTGATCTTTACAACTAAATCATAAATCTACCAGTAGACATTGTCACCTTGTTGATTGTTAAGAGGAACCTGTTTGTGAGCACTTTTTATTTCCTCCAAGCTCTCACAACTGGGTCACTATGTCAGCGATAAAGAGGACATCCTCAAAACGTATGGGAAAAACTATATTGTTCAGGGAAAGTAAGCAGCTGTTAGGAAAGAAGAGGGTTTTTAAGCGAACATGTCTGCTGTTTTGATTTTATCAGAAAGGGTTTTTGTCACGTATCTTAAATAAAAGCTGGAACACAGATCTCCTTCAGTTGGCGTTAATTAGACGTTTTCTGAGATTTTTTTGTGCAGGAAACTTTTCAAACGTACACAATTGCATGCTTGAGATAAAAAAACACACGCACAAACACTTTGAAAGGAGATGAAGTGAACTTTATTTTTGTTCCATGCAAGCTATGTTTTCCTGCTGTTGACCATCACAGTTTTAAACAGGGCTCCCAACAGCTAGCTTATGCACAACTCACTGCACAGTAAATATGCTGTTTGCATAGTTATAGGGGTATGTCAGGCAGAGTGAGATGTAAGGGGAGAGACAGTTGAGGGTGTGTGTGTGTGTGTGTGTGTGTGTGTGTGTGTGTGTGT
>NW_024582570.1:326016-414293 GCF_018398535.1 Haplochromis burtoni
GTGTGTGTGTGTGTGTGTGTGTGTGTGAGGGGGGGTTGTGTGGGGGGGAGTCTTGTCTTTGTTGTCTCTTCCTTTTAACTCCCTTTCTCAGAAATCCTGCCCTGAGGTTATATTCATTGTCCTTTACCAGAGAGATTGCTAAAGTGATCTGAGCGGGATCTTTTCTTCCAGTAAACCACCGACACATGTGTCAGCACAGCACCTAAAGTGTACATGCACCTTGAACGCTGCACAATCCTGCATTTGAAAACATGCTTAATTGCCACCTGCAAACGGCTCCAGCCTGTCTGTGTGTCGTGCTTTGTCTCTGTGTGTATTTGTGTTTGCTCAAGCATGATTCTTTTTTTTTCTTTTTAGCCATTTGAGATCAGGTTCTTCCCATTGTAGAAGAGCAATGCTGCTTAACATGAATGATGACTTTTAGACTTAATAGATCAGCTTAAAAAAATCCCAGACAAACAACACACTCCTGTTTTGGGTTGACTTGGTAATTTTATGCAAACCCGAGGCCCAAAAGAGCAGTCAGAGCAAATGCTGTGCAGCTGTGGATGGGTTTGGGTGAAAACATCCACAATGCTGTGTTGCATCTCTCTTTGCATGTCACAGTGTTTGTATGCGCATGCCTTTCTATGTTTAACATTCTTTGCTTGCATGAACCACTACGAGAGAAGGCCCATTTCATGCCAGCTGAGGTCAGGTCTGGACACCGTGGGGTGCACCCTTCTCCCACCGAGGTGGGCTGAGAGGCAGGGGGAGGATTCCAGTGCTTCTGGGAAATAGTCTGGGCCTAATTGGAGCCTTACTGGTCTCACATGTCTCCACTTACTTGAGAAGACGGAGGATCCTTCTCCCTGGCCTATAAGAGCTGCAGTAGGCCCAGACCTTCCCCCTCCTTCCTCAGCTTAACCACAGAGAAGTGAATCCACCAAGCAAGCCTAAAGTGACAGCACAGCCGAGTGGTGTGTGTTTCAGCGCACAAAGGTCGGCTATGTCATACTGAGCCATGCCATTTATACCGTGCCTTTGTTTTTTTTTTTTTAAGAATATTTGGCTTTGAATAATATTTGTGAATACAGTTTGTTCCCGGGATCTTCTTTCAGTACAGCCCGTCCACTCCTTTCTCCACTCCTAATGAAGAAAATATCACCTTTCCCTTTGTCACGCACACTCCAACGTCGAGTGAGACATGCGAGAAGCGAAGAAGAGTGCAGAAATGTAAAAAAAAACAAAAAAACAAAGACTTCCCTGCTTCTGCCGCCGCTTCGCAACCACCACACGTTCAGTTTTTCACTTTTTTTTGTTCTTTCAGTGGCAGCGTGCCTCTCATTTCCCATCAGTCACGATCACCTCCTCGCTCTTGCTCTGCAATTCTCAAAAATCACCCTGTTTCACAGCACGGGTGCAAAATATTACTTGAATGCGGCTATGCAAAGATGATCAGGGGCCATTTACCAACCACTTTGATTATACAGTAATGCACTTAATAACAGAATGCATTGATGCAACGCAGGAATTCAGGGCTACAAATCTCTTGTCTTTGTCTTCAGTGCACATCTGGAACAAATTGTTGCATAATTTGTACCCGTGTTTTCACAAAACACTGCAGGCAATGGCCCAGAGGAAAATATCAAACAAATAAGCAGAGTTTTATTTAGCCTTGATTTTAGACATCGCTTGTTTGAAAGGAAAAAAAAGCAACAAGGTTTTAATCTTCCACAGATCACAGAACTTCTGTTTTTTGAGGGTTTTTTGTGTTTTCAGTTCAGATAAACACGTTTCAACTTTAAAACATTTCGACTATCTACATTAATTAAAGCCCGAGAAGAAACAATATGTAACTTTATCAGTCCATGTACTCAGAAACAGCTCGTATGCACGAGGACAATTTAGCATTTCCTGCAAATATTTAGATGGGATTGATTTGTTTAACTTGTGTTTTTGCAGCTGAAATGTTTACCCAAACTACTTTGAAGGGTCTTGTGTGAAATTACACATGGACTGCTGAACATGATGGAAAGAATAGGGAAGAAATATGCAGACCATTCATCAAAGATGGTGTTTTTTTTCCCCCCCACAGAAGCAGCAGGATTGTGACTTTTTTTTTGCTTCCTATCATTTACTGCTTTACAAAGTCATTAATAATAAGAAACAATCACTTTTCAGCCAGTTCTTTCCCATGACACTATGACACACGGCATCAAAATGGAACACAAATCCAGCTGCATCTTAGCCTTTGTGACCCCAGATGTTCTCCCTTTGCACTGCATCCCAACAGTTACATCCTGCTGGTTCCTGCATGCCTGCTCCATTGAGAAAGTCATTTCTATTGATTTGCCTTTCCAGGCATCATTTAATATGATACATATTCACTTGTGAATATCGACCTTTCCCTGCTGTCCTGACATTTCTGCCATAAATACTTTGAAATCAAGCCCGTGAAAAGATATGAAATGTTATAAGGGTAAATAAGGCCTGGTTTTAAACAGTAACAGAAGGGGAGGGTGGATTTTATAAGGGCAAATGTTCTTTGGGACTTGTGTGTTCGTTCAGGACAGAGGGCATGATTCAAATTCAAGGCTGCCCTCAAGTGGAAGTTATAGTCACAGCCATCTATGTGGCTGACTGGCAACATTTAAACCATAATTTGATTTAGGCATCGATTTGGGAAAAGTGCATTAATTAGCAGCATAAAAGTGCACAATAAACCATTTGCAACGGAAAAAAATAGCGCGCCTGTCTTTGCAGCACAATGGCCAGTGATCCTTATCACATACTGCCACCTGGTGGTGTCATGTTAAAACTATGATATGCTTCAGTGCTCTATTTAAACGAAACTGAATACAAGAGTCAGCATTGTGACAATTCTGTCTTTATTACAGCTTGGTTAAATGGCATTGATAGAAACCTTAACTCAGTCATTCTAACAGAGTGCCAAAGGAAAATGGCAAAACAAATAAACAAAATTAGAAACACAATACCCACTATACATTTAAATATGTACAACTTTGATAAATAAACCAATACTGTCTAGAATTATGATTGTTTTGCATTTTTGCTTAATCCTCTAGGAGTAGTGCGCTGGGAAGAGCAGAGAGGAGAGGAGGAGACCAGGAAACAGGACGGCTGGGGGTGGGATTAGGGACAGCAGGCACAGATGAGATGAGAGACAACTGTGGAGCAGTCGAGACGATGGCTTGGTGTACAAATCAGATCCTATTTGTTTAACTGTACCCTCAAAACTATTTTTTGCTTTTTTGGTGCCTCGCTAATCAGCCATTCTGCCCTCTCTCTCTACATATATATATATATATATTTTGGTTCACCACAGTACATTCTTCAGTATTGTTTCACCTGGCACACTGGATCCTGAGACAGGGACTAAGACAAGGATCGGACTGTTTCTATAATACAAACTTTTATTTCTGCTCCTTTAAAGCAATATTCATAAACTACAGTGTGTCTTAAACATAACGATGAATGAGGCTGTGCTGAAAATGTTGTTTAATTATAACAGTAAAAGCAAACCTCTAAAGAAGCGTGACAGATGGGATGAGTGGAACAAAGGAAGAAAAATATATATCTAAATTACTTTTGCTAACCAGCAGCATTTCTCATCACATTTCATCTAGGGCACCTGGCACTGTGCAGCAGTAAAGTAAGTTTTCTGACATTTCAGTGACTTTTGCATGATACGGGAATATAATGATTTGGTTTTAGAGTTGAAATGAGACAACGAGGGGGGAAAAAAAATGGGCCGACTTTTTGCTTCTTCCCCCCCCAAATCCTCAGACCTCAAAAGCCCAAAGCGATAGACAGGCCCATAATCCCCGGGATGCATCCCCTCCCAGACAAGCAGACGCCTTCTCTGCAGTTTCACATACAAACACAGCTCAGCCCGGGCCTCCGTCGTGCCTTTGAATGCATCTCTTGAGTTGTTTACATGATCCAAGTCAACCCGCCCTGTAAAGTCTCTGAACATGGTAGCAATCTCCTGAGTGGCAACTTTTTTTTCTCCTTTTTTTTTTTTTTTTTAAAGTTTGTTTTCTTTTTTCTATTAAAAAAAGAAAAAAAAATCACTAACAGTTGGCAAATTATAACCCTCCCTCCCTCTCATAGCAGCCCCTTTACAGCTTCTATCTGAACATTTTATTCTACAAAAGCAAACAACAAAAGGCTCGAGAGGACTTGACAGTAAAAGCTGTAAAAATAGACACGTATTACCAAAACATATTAAAGCACGTCAGAAAAGATCTTTGCTTTTCTTCCACACAGTGAGGAATATTCTGGTTGGGGTGCCACACTCGGTCAGACCTGCTGAGTTAAAACAATGTGTGCGACGGGGGAGGACTCCATGAAAGTATGCTTGTTGTGATGTTGTGTATGTATGCAGTGTATATGAGAACTGTGTTGTTTTAACGTGTCTTCAAAAGGGACTCTGAGTTGCACAGTAACACTCCCTTCCGGTCTCATAGACAGAGCACATACAAAAGCTGAGAGAGAAAGCAACACATTCAGACAGGAGGTTAGAGGAGGCGCTCAGCCCAGACTCTTATCTAAAAACCCAGCATGCTTTCCTGTTTTTTGTTTTCTGGCCTGCAGAGTCCAAAAGTCAGACCTGTTGTGTATCCTAGAGAAAAGCCTTGGGGAGGTCAGAGGCAGACCTTGGTCATGACCTCTGCAATGGCCCAGGAAGGGCAAACAGACCCCGCGCACCTTATTCTGTCAAATGCAACGTCCGAAAAGCCGAGTGCCCCTAATGTCTCTTCATGGATGACACCTTCTTCTTCCTGGCTGCCAGCATCTCGTAAAAGGGGTCCCTGCTGATGGCAGCTCTGTGGGTGCAGAAGCAGAGAAAAATGTCAGCAAAATTTCATAAAATGTGCAAACTGACGCACTCATAAAACACTAATGTTAGACACGGCTCAGCTGTGCAAGAAGGTCAAATTTTTCTCTTTTTTGTCTGGAAAAAAACATTCTTAGGATGAGTCTAATTAAAGTCATTTGGAAGGCAAAATTCTTCTTCTGTTTAATTCATTCATTTAGGAGCTAGTCAGCATAATCAGACTCAATATACTGTTCTGTACTTTTGAAAGAGCGAGGACAAGAAATCAAAATCTGTTTAGAAAAATATGTGCCTCTGAAAACAAAGTATTTTGGGAGAATTAAAAGAAATGTGAAAAACGGACAAAGATTTTACACAAATATGTTCAGATTTAGCAGCTTTAAAAGCAGTTTCATTGCTTTGCATGGCTTTCACAGATATCAGCAGAAAATAATCCACCCAGTAGCGGTTTTTGATATGGGCGACACGGGCGGTTGCCCGGGGCGGCATCACGGGCATCGGGAAAATTTTTTTTTTAAAAATTTGCAAAATTAAAACCAAGAGGAGGAGAAACGAAAGATACAGGTAAGCAGATGTGTCATTGGATAATGGCGGGTTATGTATCCTGAAATAATCAGAATAATACTTTTTTAATCCCTAAGGAAATAATGTGGGTTACAGTTGCTCCAAGAAGAATTGGTAAAAATAGTAACAGACTAAACTCCAAACAATACATTATGCTACAGATTTTAATTACAGCCAAACAGGCTAGGACCGCCACTGAATCCACCAATAGTGTTTTTGTACATTTCAGGGCACCTTACAACTGAAAGGTAAAAACTGATTTGTTCTCACTCTGTGGTTGGGTCACTCTTCCACTCTTTAACACCTGTGGGTGTTAAACCCTTATTTCTATTTTCTGAAGAGAGCAGTTTCTGTCACATTTAAGGACTGCAGACTCCAGAACAAATGAGTTTCAATCAGAAGTTAGTGAGGGTGTTTTCTGCCTATACAGCTTACTAGGACTACTCTTGGAAAAACCCTAAACCTTTATTTATATAAACTGAGCTGTCAAAATGTATCATTCAGGAGATCAAATGTTGACTTTAATGGGAGAAAGAGTCAAAAACTCATGTTTTGACATGTGGTGACATTCACTGCCATCACTGAAATTAAGCTACCTCAAAAGAGGTAGCTTAATTAGTAATTAAAAACATATAAATTACTTGATGCTTTTCATCCAATCTTCTTTCTCCTCAGCTGTGGGAGCTGAGATGCGGTAGAAGGTGTGGTTGCCCTCCACGACCCGTCCGTCAGCCTCAGTTTTGCATGCCTTTATCACCTGGTCCTTGCTGTCAGGTATGAAAAGCTCAAAGCAGTTCTACAGAAGTGATGATGATTTAAGTTAGAAATGACAATGCCACAAAAATAACTATTTTAAAAATAACTGTTGATTAAAAATGCTATTTTGAGTCTCTAACTGTGGGTAATCCACAGATGAACCACTAGAGGGAGCTGTACGTACAGGCTTCTTGTCCTCCACCTCCTTGATACTCAGGTTCTCCAGTGGGATGATTCCTCTTGGCTCTTTGTCCTGCACAAATATAAAATGAGAGCACTGCACGAAGGAGCAACAACAGCAAAGGAGGGTACTCTAACAGAAAAACAACTGTACTCACTGTGGTGTACTCGAAGTAGTACAGACAGTTGTCTGTGAGGATGAACCACCTCCTCTTCCAAGTTTTAACTCGTCCCCCTGTTGAGCACACAGCAAGCATCAGAAATGCTCAGCAAGAGAAAGCGATATGGAAAGAGAAACGAGCACCAAAGCACCGTATCAAGCAGCAGACAGGCAGACAGATGTATGAGCAGACAGACAGATGACGGCTCCAGAGGACTCCCTTTACCTAAGGAACCCCACAATCCACCCTAATCCACGTCCATGCCATGTGCTCCCCATCACCACACCACTTGTAGCTATAATAACTATTTTATCATTTTGCTTGTATTTGTTGATTTATGGGCCTGATTGCTATTTTCCAGTCTGATATACTGTTCATATGATAAAGAAACTCCTTATAGGTGACAAATGCATATAAAAACTACCCAGAGTTTACATCTGGGGATTGAGTTGAAAGCTGTTTGCTACTTTTCAATCATATTTTGACATGACTGAAAAAAACTGGCATCTCCTCTCTTGGCTCAACACCATTTTACTCAGAGGGCTAGAGAGCCAGAATCAATAGGGAGCATACAGATCTATATGCTCTGCATTCACTAAGCTTGATGAACCACGTATGTTACTGGGCAACAGTTAGAAAGCTGCAAAATCCATATATAAGGGCTGAACATAGAAAGTGAGGAGGGACTGTGGATTAAGTTCTCTTCTTCATTTTAAAGTGCAGCAGGGGCTCATTACTTGACTCTGCTCTTGTTGATCTCTAGCTGAACTCTTACCCCCTTTGTCACCCTGCTTCCTGTGAGGGGAAACATGATCGCAGTACCAGATGGCAGCCACACTCTGGGAGGATAGGATGCCAACGAAGAGAGAGGCAGGAAGCTCAGTGCCTGAAGTTATGCTTAGTCTCTCCACAGGCATTTCAATCTTAAATATCCTGTTTGGACTTAGTTAAGCAATTTTGCATCTATATAGAAACAGTATTTAGTTATTGGGGAGGGGTCCTTCTAACGATGACAGTCATAAGCCTACTAAGCCAAGTCTAGACTAGGTTTTCCCACCACCAATGTTAGTAAAAAGCTGCATTTTGAAACCCATTTACCAAAAGCAAGGGTTTGAAGATGTTTCTATTGACATGTAGAACACACTTGTATTATCATATAGCAGCAGACACGCTGTATATGATATCCCATCATATTACAGACATCATGACAGGCACAACACTTCAGTCTACGTTTAGTAGCTACAGAAACTGTCGACACGCCTGAACTGGCACACGGAAATGGAGATATAGGGCTCTTCGCCGCACCTTGACTCGTCAGCATGTTGCAACAGCAAAAAAAAAAAAAAAAAGACAAAAGCAGACCGACAGAGAGCACAGACGCGATGGCAGAATCACACAGCTGACGGGCTTAAAAGTTGATTGGGTTGGCTAAAAGTAGCGATTGGTCTGATGGCCGTGTCAGTTCCTGTCACTCTGAGAAAAATAAAGAGTTCACTGCCTCCTGTGCAAGAATGTCTGGGACGAGGCGGGACGTCCCAGCAGATTGTTGCAGAGAGGCGTGTGGACGGTGCAAGGCCCGAGTGGGGCTGAGTGGAGTGAGTCACCCATGCAAGATGGGACTGTGAGAGGCTGGACAAGAGGAGGTTAAGAGGTGGTTGTTTATTTGAGGATGATTTTTCTCATTCTGATCAATTAGCAATTGATGATTAACAAACCCCGAGTTGAATTTAGTTATCCCCTTTTTTGTAATTTAAAGAAAACATGCACCACTAACACCAATATATAAATTTATCATTAAAACAACGTCTGGCTCCTTTCAGCACACTCCTCTGTCCATGCCATCTTCCCACAGCTTGGTCCAGTCCGGGCCAGCACCACACCAACCTGAGCCACAATGTTAACCTTCAGATCCACATGTAGGAATTATACAAGGAGATAAGGAAAGCTGCATTGATGAAAAGGTGCAGTATTCCCTTTCCATTCAATCAGAGAGCAAACAACAGCTTCCAATGTGTACACTGGTTCATGATCAATTTTTCAAAGCTAAGTCCTTTGTTGCGCTCGCTGTATGGAAAAAAGGTATAATGCAGCTTCCAAAAAACGGGAGATCAAAGAGAGTGACCACCACAGTGCAAAGAGAGAAAAAAAAAAAGGCCAAATTGCTCAGTAGTGTGGTCACAAAGCAGTAGCTCCCCGAGTCGAGTCCACAGGGTGACAAATGCACCTGGCGACTGCCCGACAAAGATAAAAGAGCATGGACAAAACCACCAGCTCCATGAGAGACTGAACAGACAAACAAACAAACATCTGAAGTTCAAATGAGTCAATGAGGAGACAAAAAAAAACAAAAAAACTCTACACACAAAATAACTCTGTATGAATGTAATAAACGAGGAAGAGAACGAAAGCATGGCAGGCCACCGAAAGCACCTGAGAGCTGAGAGACGGACTAGCGTTGGGGAAGAGCAGGTGTACATACCTCCTGAGGAAAGACAACAGCCAAAATCATGGGAACAAACAAACAAACGAAGAGGAAAAGAAAACAAAAATAATCAAATTAAATGATAAAGAAATATACCACCACAGTCCTTTTAATCTGGTCGCAGTGAGGCTTCAATGCACTGCTTCACAGCTTTCGCCATCAGCAAACTTTCCCATCTGCTGATATCAAGCCAATCCACAAGAGGGCGATCTAGTCTATGTGGACTTAAGAAAGCTACTGTGAAGCACTACATGAAATATATCCCTCACTGGGTTCTCACCTTATTATATCAGGTAATTTTTTGACCTTCCACCCTGATTATTTTACTCAAATCTGCCATTTAGGAGTAATTGGAAAGAGATGATTTCTGACTCCCTTAGTACAGTCTGTTGTAAAGATTCACAGTGACTGAAGGTCTTCACTCTATACATTCATGCATTCTTTTGTGAATTTATACAACAGAGAGAGATATGTCAGAGGAAACAGAAGATGAAGAATTGGCATCCAGGAGTGATTTGAATGTGACCACTGAAAGGTTCGTTACCATCCTGTAAACATTTCTAATGATACAGGTTATGCCTTTGCTTATGTCAAACTATACAGTTGATTTACACATGAGGGACAAAGAGGCCATAGAAATGTCACTAACATTTTCAGATTGTCCCAATCTACACATCTCAAATATCAAATTCAGTTATAAAATGCACAGAAAATGAGAACAGCTTCCTGAAAATGTCTGAACTTCAGAGTGTGTTTTGTGTGTGTGTGTGTGTGTGTGTGTGTGTGTGTGTGTGTGTGTGTGTGTGTGTGTGTGTGTGTGTGTGTGTGTGTGTGTGTGTGTTGACTTGATTTACAAGTTTTGAAACGCAGTATTTGTGTGCATGTCAGGCGTGTCCATATGCATCATCGTAAATAATTCAAAGATCTCCACATGTGGTGGTCTGATCTCAAGACCACATTTATAATACATTAAAGCGGGGAGACGTGTCTCTAGCCATTCGTGTGTGCTCACAGTAACCTTTAACACACACCCACACGCACGCACACTCAGAGGCTATTTACCTCAGGGGAGACACTGGTTATCGGGTTATGCAAAAATATGTGCAGCTTTAATGACACAACAAAGTCATCTATGGGAGCAGTCATGAGGGTGAAAATAGCCTCTCTATGTTCTCGTGTAGCTGTGTACACACTCACCCAGTTTTAGCAGCCAGCCCTCTCTGTCCGGGTTGAAGAAAGTGTGTGTGAGGTCATTGCCGTCGTCTTCTGGTATTTTGAAAGGCTCGTTCTTGATGCTCTCATACAAATTCTAAAACAAAGAGTAAAGAATGTGTGAGATTAAGGAAAGAAGGGCGATTTCAGGAAACAAAGTTTGGGAAGGGCTACCCACCCTGAGCAGATCTTCAGGCAAGTCACCTCCATCGTTTATGCCTCTGTTCATGGAGATAAACCGTTCCACGGTCGGCTTGTCCTTTACATTTGGATTGTGGAGGCTGGTGTTTAGCATGATGATGGCGAATGACAGAATGTAGCATGTGTCTGTAAGAAAAAAACCCAAACAAAACAAAAGTGGGATCGCACTATGAGAGGGGGTGAGGTTTGAAAGGCAGTGAAAGGTTGCCGTTTACCATAAAAATGGTGTGGGTGTTTAATGTTGCGTTTAAATATGAATGTAAATTAGTCGAGCTGAAAGGACCGCACTTAGGGGACTGCAGTCAAACTGGGAGGAAAAAGGCAGATGTAGCTTCATTAGGGCGCAGAGTGGGCAGGAGAGGAGGACTGCATGTGGGCAGCCAAGTATGCATGTGCTGTCTAATGTATGAGTGTGTATACATGCATAAGCTAAAAGACATTGAGGCGAAGCACATGGCTGAAACAGCAGCACTTTATAAAAACCTGTTAAGGCAGTCCCGTGCATTATTTACATCCACCAGCATCCATACTGGATGGAGTTGTCTGTCTGCTAGTGTCATTATTTCCCAAAAGCCAGACACTTCCTGACACAGTTCACCACAACAGACTTTGTGTCTGCTAAATGATCCAGCTTTTACATTACTTCCATTGACCTGTCACTGGATTGCAGCTCAACATGAAAAGGTATGAGTTTAAAGAGATACTACTGATTAATTGGGGTTGCTGTGGCTCAGGAGTAGTGCAAATCGTCTACTTATTGAAAGATGAATGGTTGGATCCCAGGCTGCTCTAGTCCACACGTCAAAGCATCCTTGTGCATGATGCTGAACCTCAAATTGCTCCTGTTTATCATACTGTGAATGTTAAATAGAAAGCCCTTATATGCAGAAATAAGTGAAAGTATGAATGAATGAGTGCTCAAGAAGAGTAGAAAGGTACTACATAAGAGCCAGTCCATTTAATCAGGGTAACACAGAAGACATTTGAGGAAATTTACATTCACCAACTCCGTTGGCAGATAATGATCTATTCAACAGGCCAAGTTTAACATCTAAATCTGTATTAAGATATTTTATTAGGAGAAAGTATGAAGTGAAGTCATTTTGTTCTGTTTCACTGCTCTAACATTTATGGTTATTTCTGTTTTTATGACAGCACTAAAAGCTGGGCTAGAAGACACGACGGCTATACCTGTAGACTGGAAAACACCAGGGTTGCAATGGCAGTAGCGCTGAGCAAAGGTTTCCATCATGCGGTCGATCTTCTGGGCTTCTCCCGGCAGCCGAAAGCTCCATAGGAACTGTCTGTCAAGGGACACAACTCTGCAGTGAGCAACAGACTTCCTTCAAGTGTCAAAGAATTTATTTATTTATTTCCTTTTCTTTTCCTCCTCGAGACTGAAACTGGCAGCTGCATCCTTACAAACCGCAAATGAGGCTGTTCGTGAAAACTGATGTTAGTGCAGGTGATTTACATAAACCTGCAAGGAAGCAACAGTATGAGGAGTCAGCCGCGTGTGTAACAGATGTTAGGAGGATATCTTACCTTAACGCCTGAACCAGGTTGAGGTCTGTGAACTCATGAAGCTCCACAAAGGCTTGGAGTACTTTGATATTGAAATCATCTCTAAGGTAGATAAAAAAAGGGCAAATTGTCCTGTCAGTGAAAATGTCCATATTATATTCTGTTAATAAGTCTTAGAATAATAAAATGGTAGTATGTGTTTGATAAAATTTAGCATTAAATGGGGGGGGGGGGGGGGGGGGGGGGTGTTAATCTGATAAGCAAGAGGTTGTGATGATACAATGGATGCTCCCAGCAAACCCCACATAACGGACCACACACACATTTCCCAGCCCTCTTCACTTATCTAAACTAGAGCATGACATCATCCCCGACCTTTATGCCCTTCACAGAAAACAATCTGCCCTCTGGGATCACAGCAAGGCTTTAAGGAGCTCAGAGTCATATCCACTCAACACCATCTCAAGTGGACAAATGACCAATCGTGTCTTAAGACTAGCATGCTGCCACAGCCCCTCCTAACAGAACCAGATTGCTTGATAACAACCAAAAAGCATACGTCAACAGCACTCCAGTCCCCGCTATGGCCTTACAGACCACACCCTGCCTGTAACACTGCCATCCCTACAGTCCCCGAGCAGTGCATACCGTACATTAAGCCCATCAATATTTCCTGTATTATGTGTTCACTCTAACACGGATGATCTCTTCACTCGAGTGAAATCTTCAATTGCTTTCAAACACACACATTCCAAAATTGTGAGTCTATTGACCAAGTTACTTGTGAGTAAGATAATCAAGCACAGATGTTGGCTTTAGAGTAACGATCATTGTCTTGAGAGGAAGGTCTAAATGTGGAACCAATAACCTGTGTTTGGGAAAGGATGGGCGTGAGCTTGACCAAGAGGAAATACAGCAATAAGGAAACTATGTGTTCTCTATTTGATACTTTTATCAACCACGTGTATGGTTGCTGACTAATAATGGGCCAGCATGAATGGAAGACAGTTAGAGAGAGAGTGGATAAAATCTTCTTTCTGACCTCTCTCCGAGATAATCTCCGATGGCTGTTTTGTTGAGGCCCTCTCCTTTGTAGAGGAACTGAGCAATGTCGTCGCTGGTATTCTTCAGTAAGTCATTCTCAATCAGAAACTGGATCCCCTGAGAAAGAAAGTGAACCCCAGGTTATATCCTGATTACGAAAACCACAACAAACAAATCATATTTCTAATTGAGCCACGGTATCTTTTTTACCTACCTTTTTGGGGTCCATGTTAAACTTCTTACGGCCCATGGCCACCTGTTTATTCCTCTGCATATTTTTCCTTTAAAAGAGAGAGTTTGTGTTGTTATTTATACTAACATGAACATAATGCAGAATAGTTATACTATGATAACCTGGTGACACAATGACAATGATGGACATAACAGATATTACTTCATTATCAGTTATTTGGCAATTATTTACTGATCAATCAACAGTCTTGTATGCAAAAACAACAATCAACTGATCTGAGGAGAATCAGGCAGGGCTTAAATGAGTAAATCATGACTACAAAACAAATTAGATTTAAATTGCATTGTAATATGTTAATAAGGACCCAGAGCTGCACATATCAAATGTTAAGGAAATCTCTACGTTTTTGTATTTTTGAAAGAATAAAATACATATATTGAATTTATACATCAGTTAATATCGGTATCTGTCAGGCTCTATCACCTATATTAGAAAATGGTGAAAAATGCTTGATCAATAAATAATAATCAACTAAAGCAGTATTTTTCAGATCTAGTATATATAAGAAGCAGTGACAAGAATTTGAAGCTCAGAGTTTTAGATAAACTGAAACACACTCAATTTACTGCTCAATTCACCTATCTCAGTGTCTGTCTCTTTTTAAAAAGGTCTGTCAGGAGCTTTCCCATACTCCGTCTCAACTGTGATGACAAGGTGTTGGTCAGACACAGTTGTTAAAGGTTAGCATGGATATGGGAATGTGTGGTTTCTCAGGCTTTGAGTAATTTCAGGGTCAAAGTGCAATCCTAGAGTCCGCAGTCACCATGGTTACATTTCCATCTCCATCTCTCCCCACTGATTCACTCACACTAGCATTCCTTTGGCTTTTGTCAGCAAAAGTCCAGCACTCATGTGAAGAGCAATAACACACACTAACTACTATGTACCATCTCCAATCAATGGATCACAGAAATATCTGATCATAAGCACCCCTAATGGGGTTTTAGGTACCACTGAGAGAGTGTTTCAGAGATTTCCAGCAGCTGATGGAATCCCTATCCACTAGAGTAGACCAAACCCAAGCACTCCCTCCCCTGAGACCACCTATTGTCTGCTTCTGCCCGAACACCCACTGCATTATTCAATGAGGCCTCCCATCATGAGGGTGTGCCTGATGAAACATTTAAACGGCTTTAAAAGCATAGCCAATTTGGTGAGATGGGAGGCCCAACTTAGCCATCAAACATGAATAATTGACAGCTTCATTTGCTAAGTTAATAGAAAGCAAGCAACTTAGACACAACAGAGAAAGAAAAGTGTTTGCAGGGGAGGAAAGTCACTCCAGTTCTCTTACCTCTCCTCAGTGGAACCCAGGTTCTCAATTTCACTAGTAACTTCTGCTATCTCATTCTTCAGCCGCTGCAAAGGAAAAAAATATATATATTAGCCTTGTTGGGAGTCAGGAACAGGTTAAACATATGTCCATCAACTTCCCTCGAAGAGGCGTGGAAAGGGATAACCGATGCAAATAACATGCAAAGCATTTGTATTTACAACCCCCCCCCCGTCTGTAAGTCAGGTGGCCTTTTGTTGCATAAATACTCACATCAGAGCAAACAGTTTAACAAAGAGAGAAAAGTCACTTTTTGGCCTCTTCAGATAATGCTGCACATGCAACACTGTGTATGCTCCTTAAACTATAAAGTGATAGCAGCTCCTATTTCACAGAAAGTCTGCTAGGATGTGTCTGAGCCAAACAATCCTCTCAATCTGAATTTCACTGGGCGGAAAACATTAGGGGATAACCTCAATACAAATGGAGTAAGTAAGCATGGAAAAGGATTATATTTTGTGTGGTATTTTACCGATTAATGGCCTCAGAGGCAGATTTAGTTGCCAGACCTGCTGGTGCCAGACTGGCACAGTAAAGGCAGATGATGCAGAGGATGAGATCAGCTTGATCAAAGCATGGGAGAACAGACAGTAGCATAAGAGAAGTCAAATATAGATCTCGTTTGCCTGCTAACAGTAATCATCAAGCCTCTTCCTTCACCATGCGTGACAATGCAATATTTCTTGTACACAATGCCAACTTACCAACTGTGAAACCACAAAGACAACATCTGTCCATTCAAGGCCTGCGCAATCACAACGCATTCCTCAGATGCTTATCTGCACAAACAAAGGCTGTGCTCATACAGAAAGTAGAGTGGGTGTGGTGCTGAGGCCTTCACATGCGGGGCCAGCAGAGGAGAGTGTGGGAGCCAGTGAGGAGGAGAGGGGTCAGTGTGCAGAGCACCGAGAAAGAGACGAGGACAGGATAGGGGCAGCGGCGGCAGCCATAGAGGGGGAAGGGCAGTGATGGTGGCCTAAGCTCATAAAAGAAAGGGTGACAGATCACACCTCAAACATCCACTGGGGTCAGCAGAAGCCAATTCGCCCACTGGGAATTCAGGACACCATCATAATTCATTTCAGGGCATGACAGTCTCTCACCTTTGTTGCGAGCTATTCGCTTATTATCGCTGCTTACTGAGTGAGAGGACTGACCTACAGATAGAGCTAGATTCACGAGCTATGCCCTGGTCTCAAGTTTGAAGCCAACAAACATCATCGTGGGCCATGGACAGGAATCAAATAAACCACTTTATGGAAATTCAGCAGAGCTGCTTTGAATCCTGGCTCTGCTTGTAAATCAGGAGGGATATGCTACTAGCTTCCTGCAAACGTGCAGTCATAAGAACATAATCACCTTTTATCTGTGTGTGGAGCCGTTTTTGTCAGATTGAGATTAAGATAACTTTATTTATCCCCAAGAAGGGAAGCTTACCCACTCAACCTAGTCACACAACATACAGTCTTTAAGCTGTGGTCACAAACACTGTTGCACTGTTAGCACACATCAACAAACAATCAGGATAAAAATAAATAAATAAAAAGAATAAAAAGGACAAGTCTAAAAACGAACAACGCCAGAAAATAATGAAACTAAAATAAACCCTGTTCAGGTTTGATGATCTAATAACTGAGGGAATGAAGGATCCATTTGTTCTACACTTGGGGTATAAGGTAGTGACGAGCAGAAAACAACTTCCTGAACTCAGATGACAGCACATGGTCAGGATGGTTGATGTTTTTTGCCTTCTCTGTCACCTGATTTCCCCAGAGTGAACGCAAATCTCTCTGTTTGAATACCAAGGTTTTCAAGCATGAGTTAAGAATGCTGCTGAAGGAGTTTCTATCCTTGAAAGATAAAACACTAAACTGGCAGATAAAAGAAAATGTTAAAATGTTAACACTTTCAATAAATGAACAATAAAAACGACATCCAATTTCCTTACTAACATTAAAAGAGTCTCTTTTGACGCTGCCTACATATCCTCCTCTAGGATTACCTGAATGTCCTCCAGCAGTTCTTGCTTACGCCGGCGGATATTCTCCAGCTCCTGCTGCTCCTCTGGAGTGAGGTCGTCCGGCACTAGAGACACAAGAGAAAGAAGATGAAGGGTTAGAATAACCAGTGAAATACTGTCCCAGTGTGTGAGGGCTGGTAATGATCCACTAGGGTTAAAGTAACAGCAAAGTCATGATCCAAGTGTGTACATAAGGCTGTATGCAGACAGAGGCATACCATGCAGACGTGCCTGCACAGACACAATACAAGTGCCCTGAATGTGCATCAGTCCTCCACAAGGAAAAGAAACAATACAATAATGGCAAGTTGTCAGCATGCATAGATGACCATGTGCACGTCCACTATGCAGCACAATCCCTGCCATTTTCTATAAATAAATGTCCCTGAAGCATTTCTTCAACATTCCAAAAAGTGATTACACACATAGCAAGGAATGTGGAAGATGGTACGAGGAACAATGAAAACCAGCGGTGATTTATGAGAAGACATTTTCAACTGCAGGGGCTACCGTAAGTCGTAAGACAATACAGTGAAAGTCCTTCTTTGTTAAAGTGTTAGTGATGGCTCAAATAAGCCTTTGCATTACAAACACTAAAGAGTTCAAAACACCTACACCAACAGAGTGACCTAATCAGCAGCGGTCACATGCGGATCAAACAGGAAATCAGCTATTGTGGAACTACAATTTTTTAAAAAAAAATGTCTGATCAGCCAATCAGCACTGAGCATCAGTGCATAAGAAGCACAAATGTGACAGGTATCAAAGTGCTGACAGTCCTCCTGTCACTCACACCTTAGTTATTATTAGCCTGTTTGATGGACAACGTGCCTGCTTGTCCACTTGAGCGAAAACTAGATGCGTGGACACAGAGCACTGTAAGCACAGCAGCACTCCAAACAGTGAGTTTCATTTGCTTTACATTTGAACAAGAAAGTTTACATTTTCTCTTTAAAAAAAAAAAACAGTGACAGTTTCCTAATAAAGCAATCAGGTTATTCTGTCAGCAGCCCTATTAAGACCAAGCATAACTTTAAAAATATGCTAATAATGACTTAGCTGCATCTTGTGTGTTTGTGTAATTTATATATTTAACATAGTCAATTTCTAAAAACAAGTATTGATTAACTGGTTTACTTGATAAACAAAATGTATGCTATACCATGTAAAATAACAAAAACTAATGGTATGGAGTAAGGGAAGTAGTCACAAAGTGTAGTAGTAGTAGTAAATGTCATTAATCTGCATTGTTCGTAAGGTAGATTCCCGATGGGAAACAACACATAATGACATTTCAATATAAAACAAATAAGACATTGATGTTGACGTTGCTATTCAAATTGTTTCAGTGGCTTCTCTCATAATTAAAATTTTTTCCAAGAAAAAGGTGTGTGCCCAAAAACTCTGTCTGCTCTGCTGTAAAGTGTTGCTTGATAATCAGCTGCCTTTAAATACTTGCATTAAAAAGACAGAAGATACATTATTTGGCATGCGAGGCCATTTCTCCAGTTCATGCAGTGGCTCAGCACAAGATCTGTTCTGTAACCTCCTCGTTTCATTTCCTCAGCAGAGTTTAAAGGTTAAAGGGGGTCAAAGGTTGGATGACTCTATGGATCTCAGTCAGTCTTCAGCAGTTAACAAAGTAACAGATATAAAGAGACGAAAGCTGAGGACAGAGGACTCAACATAACTGTAGAGGTAAAATTCTTGATTCAATGAGACTGGGTAACACACAGTGTACCACATGTAAAAGTGTTAGTGGAATGATGATGGTTAAAAAAAAAAAAAAAAGAGAAGCAAGCAATCGAAGGATACAACTGACATTCAGAAATTATCCTAAGCACGTCACTCATAAATGACGAGACACAAACATACAAAAAGCAAAAAAAGAAGGAAAAAAAAATCCAACTTTAAATATATAACCAGCAGAAAGAAATCTGTATAACTGAGGATGCTTATTTTAATAAGAGAAGCAAGTAAACCTAAAGACATTGGGGTAAATAACTATGGCATTTCCCAGAATTTCTGATAATATTTAACACAGGGATAATAGACAATGGAAGTTAAAAAACAGGGACTGCTTTAGAGCAGACTGAAGGAGCACCAAAACAATGCCATGCTGTCTTCCTGTTTTGCTTTCAGACAGCTGGGGGAAAATGGGAGTCCACATGAAGCTGACCTTTCACACATCAAACCTCGACACCTTAAGTAATTCTGGCATACCGGCCATATACATACCGAGCGTTCTGCTATATAAAGTCACAGTGGGGTCTGAATAAATTTTGTTTATAAGCGGGAGCTGACAGGATGATACTGAGCAAAGACACAAACCCAAATATATATGTGCATTTTTAAAAAAATCTGGTCACAATTCCTCCTCGCAGATGCACAAGAAGGCACCACCTAATACACAAACAAAGTGGTGATAGGTCTGAGAATATATGGCCCTCCTTGCATTTAATGACCTTATCTCCTGATTGCCTGGATGAGTTAGTGTCACAATGATGAAATCCAGAGCAGGGCCTTGTGTTCAACAGCCTAAAAAAATAACAACAGGGAGGATGATCTCAAAGACGAAAATTCAATTGTCTTTCTAGAAACACAATGTCAGATAGGGGGCCTGGCAGACCCTAAAAAAAAAATGAACAGGACACAGCACAGGACAGCAGGTCCCAATATGAAACAGCCACATTGCTCCAGGCCTTAGAGGAGGACTGACATTAGAGAAGAGCTGCATACAGGACTATAATTTCACTCCAAGGAGAAAACTGAAAAAATTAGCAAACTAATAATTTTAAGGAAGGAAACTGTTTATACACTTTCCTCTTTTGAGAGCACATAAAAATAGTTTGTGCAAAATCCATATGACAGATGCACGATGGCACCCAGATCCTGCAATCAAAACGTACACTGCATCCCGACATGTCATCTGAATCCGCATGATCACGGAGCAACGTGGTTGAAACCATCGATGCTTTCCTTGCTCCACCCAAAATAACCATAACCACAGCACAGCAGGGAAAGGCCCTAAACATGCTTGCTTCAGAGGTGGGCACCAAGTGGGTGTAATTTCCCAGAAACCAGCAGATGAAGAAGGAGTTCATCAACTTAAGAAAATGCTTGGAGCACTGCTTGGCTCGCATTCAGCAAACCTCTGCACTGACACAGCCGATGAAATGTGGCTGTCATCAGAAATAGGCAGGACGTTAAAAAGAGAGTCAGAGAGGGTAGAGGAAGAATGAAGGGACTATTTGTTTTTGGAACAATGAAAATAAATGGTCTTATTAAAAGATACTTTGTGATAACCACCTACTATCCATATTTTATCGTTGGCATTACAATATTATAGAAAAGGGATAAATTAGGCATTTCCTTCCACGCACACCACGCCTCCTCATCTGTCTGAATTCTTACTCTCTCACATGCAAAAAGGGCAGGGTCGAACCTGTGATGACCACAGACTCCACAGACTGTTTCACAAGTAAAACACATGACGCCCACATCTCACTGCTTTCGGAATTGCAATGCGTGAAAAATAAGTCATCTAGGGGAATTACATGCAAACGCACATGGGGGCGTGTTTGCACATTGTGCCGTCATGCAGAGAGACCAGGGAAAAGTAACATGGACTTGCACACCCACATATAAACTAATGATCAGCACTCTTGCAACTTGCTTTTTGTTTCATTTTACAGCACTAACACCATCTGACTGTCATTTCCAGCACATCATTACGAAACTGTCACTCCCAAAGTGTGTTCACCTCTATTCAGAGGTCAGTATTACAAAGTACTAAATTTATTTTATTTTAAACCAAAGATAATGCGTTCCATTTATATACCTTGCTGAAAAAGATGACAGTGTGAAGCAATTGGTTAATGGTACTGACATAAGTGCTCTTTTGCTAAATCTGGCATATTACAATCAGAGCTCTGTCCTGCAGTGGCCTGGCCCTCATTACTCCTGGGTGCAGTTCAACCCAAATGTATGACTTGAAACACTCAATGCACTCTGCAAGAATAATCATGGCACTTACTCCTGAACTGGTACATCCCACTTCTTGTCAAATACATTCTGTACTTTAGGTAAAGTGCTTAAGAAGTTGGGTTTTTTTTTAGTTTCCCCAAAGCTTCATTTGAGCCCTAAACCAGGTATAAGAATAATACCTTGTCTCGGTGCACCCTTACTTTTTTAATCTAAGAGTGCAGACTTCCTAGATGGGTGAAGCATTTTTTTTAGTGAAGGCTGGGTCAGCAGAGCGCACCAGGGAGGTGGCATCAAGAGAGATACCAATTATAGATCACTCTCCCAGGGCAGCAGAAGCCACTAATACTCATCCTGATTGCCATCCTGGCAAAAGAAGCAGACGTCTCATTTCCACCCAGATCACTGAAGAACTCTCCTTGGAAAATACGGAAATTAGAATTCCGAGTGCTCGTAAGATCTTTTAGCTCCCCCTCCCTGCTGATGTGACCCAATTTAGGGAGCTCCTCCAAGCACACAAGGACCAAGAGAAAAAAATTATTAACTAGGTAATTTCCTTACTCAGGCTGCTCCAGCAACACAGATACTAGACATACGTACGTATTGCATGTAAGGAAGAAACTAATGCTGAGCGATCTTTATAGTAAAATGACAGTTTAGTAGACAGATGTGTATTGGTGTTTTACAGCAGCAGATGAAGACGTCAGGAATATATTTACACCTACAATTTGCTGAGTGAGGGAATATGCGAAGACACACACAGATCGCTGTTTTTATTTTGATGAAGTGCACACAGTGATGGAGGTAAACAAATGACACTGTCAGCAGCAATCATTCTTTGCACAAGGTTTTGTTGTTGTTTTGTTGTTGTTTGTGTCTGCAGGTTTTCTCCTTCATGCACCATCCTTCTGGTCTGACCAACTCCTATCTAGGCATTGCACTCCCTTCTTATTCCAGCCGATCTCATTTGAACTGAGAGCATCAGTTTTCTCGAGTCAACATCTACCTGCTCCTCTCCCCCCATTCCATCAGGTTTCTGTTGCTGCTGTTCAACATTTGACCTTATGTTTACACTGACAATCCTCCCTTTAAAACCTGGCCACTGGCCTCAAGAGCCACGTAGGCTCCAATCAATTGACCCCTAGCCAATACCAATAAGAGCACAAATGGTCAAAAGAAGCAGTCCACTTCTTGATAAGGTTTAATTAATTCAGCACAGGACACACACAATCGATTATGGTGCTGATTTTCAATCTAATAAATAACTCTAAGCTTTCTGATTCTTGCTGTTGTCTGCTTAAACAGAAAGTGATTTAAAATGTGACTATCTCATCCACATATCTCAGACTGAATCTCATTACTTTAGCAAATCCCACGGGTACCCTCTCTCATTTATATCTAAAAGCACACACACACACACACACACACACAGGAATAGACATTCTATAACAAAGCAGATCAAAGGCAACAAAGCTAAGGCCGTTTTGAATGTGGTCACCAAAAGGAGAAAAAAAATCATTCATCTCTGACCTCCTCCTCTAGAGCACACAAAGAAACAGAATCCACACACCGGACTGAAAAGGACCACCAGTTATGGATTAATAAGAAGAAAAAGGCCCAAATCCATTCATTCTGACCTGTTGGTATGAAATGTGAAGGGGGACTGGCAGAGGAGAGACAACAGGAGAAGAAGCCCTGTGTTTAGCCAGGGAAGCGTGGGACAGCAAATGGCAGAAGAACACAGAAACTGTGAGAAGAGAGGTGGGATGATCACAGCTCTCTCTTTGTGTCGACAAGTAGCTTCATTCCTTAATAAGGCCCAAACACATGGGCTGATGATAAGGAATCGCCTTTACTTTTACCAGCTTGATCCTTGTCAATTTTGTTGAATGGACCTATCCCATGTGCTCCATACAGACCCCTGATGATGTGGTGTTTAAGTCCAACTTCTACATACATCCGTCATCAAAAGGGCTTCATTCATACCAACAAACTCACCACTGCTGACATCACTCTGTTACCCAGTTTTGGGGCTCCAGCTCTTGTATACAGTCAACACAACAGGCCAGCCAGGAGATTTAAAA
Source organism: Haplochromis burtoni (assembly GCF_018398535.1). Classification (NCBI taxonomy): domain Eukaryota; kingdom Metazoa; phylum Chordata; class Actinopteri; order Cichliformes; family Cichlidae; genus Haplochromis; species Haplochromis burtoni. The sequence goes on from NW_024582570.1 coordinate 348,658, forward strand.
CACATAAATATTCATATATATGAATCATCTCCCAGCAGTTTATTTATAAAGCATGCATTTTTTCCACCTTCATTGATTTTACCCTCAAAACTGTCAAAGGGCAACTGCAGGCACAGACTCAATGAAACCTGACCAAAGTCCCACATGACAGCAACATGACAGCAAGCAACAGCACATCATTGTGCTGTTGCTTGACTATCTTGACTATCTGATTCAGCCTTGCAATTAATTAATCAGCTAAACACAGAAGCATCATCAAGATTTGGTGCTAACCTGAACAAGAAAATCTCCAAAGTGTTACTTTTCTGGGTTTCTGAAGAACTCCACTTCTTCACTCCACCTTGTTGTACACAAACAGGCTCACCAGCCCTGGCTCCTGTCAGATTCTACCGCTTAATTCTGGCAATTCAAAACATCCACACGTCAAGTGACAGAAGGAAGAGTCCTGCTCCTCCGGACAGGGAGAGAGACACTGCCTGATTTCCTCAGCACAACTATCAGCTGCCAGCCAGCTTAAGGCACACAGCCACTGATACAGTCCATTTGGGAAGGAGCATTACTCACTAGCTCACCACCTCCTCGCCCTCCCTCTTTCTCTCTCTCTCTCTCCACATGCTTTCCTGTCTCCACAACGAACATGGTGGCTCCACCCGGTGGTCATTCCTTTAGCTGCTGCCCCTTCTCCCAAAAATATGCTGCATACACACCTGTAGGCATACGTTCAACCCATGCTTATAACTCAACATACTGAGTCCTAGTTAGAGGATGAAATACTTTTCAGGTAGTAATCCAATTACTCCCCCCCATTTCAGATTTTTTAAGTGTGGAAATTTGCCCTATTTGTATCGGGAATGATGAAATTAAAAAGCCCAGAACCATAAGACTGAAAAAGAAAAAATCCAGCCCGTCTTATGTTCGTAATGATGATTAATAGTTAAATTACCAAATAACTACATGATGATTGGTTCCTCCTCTGCCGTCATCTCCCACAGAGACAGCGATGATATATTCTACTATGAGCTGGTGTTGTGAGTAAGCAATTCAAGCCAGTTCTTCATTCTCCTGACCAGTCATGCAGCCAAAATTACCACCTCCAAACTCCACTTTAACAACGGACTCTGTGCTGGAGGCGAGTATGTGTTTATTGTTAAGTCTAGGCCATGAGTATTATCCTGAGTCTAATGATCTTTTAAGAGAATGGTTCTCAGCACTGCTCCTCACTGTGTGTGTTTTTACAGTATGAGTGTACACTTGCCCCGGGTACGTCTGCAGCACAGATCAGACATGAGCGCTTGTCTGATGTCTGTATAAAGACGAATGAGTCATCCTGGAGCCCTCTGCCGTGCTGAGTGCACTCTGCAGCCTCGAAGTGACTGAGCTTCTTCTGATAGCTGTCAGGATGGGATCCATGTGCTGGTGAAGTTACACCCATTTTTCACATAATCCCATCTTAGACAAGAATGGAATAGCAACAGTAAATTCACTTGTAGCATGCCTCAGGATTACAATGATCTATGTTGGAGAGTCAAAGGTGTTATTCTCCTAATGAATGTTCCAATAAAACATAATGCAATACAAATGTAAAGTGATTTGAGAAAGCAATAAGACTGACAGATCCCTTTCTTCTGCTTGTGCCATCAGTGCCAATCTCATTATTATTATTATTAAATTCCTAAAAACATCAGTATTGATTTTAAATAAAATTCTAAATTTGAGGGGCTTCAGATGTCACCTACTGGTCACTGAAGTCCTGTGGTGAAGCCAATGGAAACTTGACAAAAGTCTGCCCTGAAGCATATGCTGCTTTATCAACATTCTTGACATTAATGGGGAAATAATTTAATACATACACACCATATTGTTCTAATATACTTGAAAATAGTGACTGTGCCCATAAATACATGAGGAAAGGGCTTAATTAGGTCACAGACAAGTGATCTGAGGAAACATCATCTCATGGACTTCTCTGCATCTGGGGTTTGTTTTGCAATCAGAGGACACCCTGACGTTTATTAGAAGGAATGCCACTTTAAGGAGGAGCACTAGTTTCACTTTTCAGTGGATTTTTCCCCTCTCATGTAGTCCAACTTGGTTGTCTTCCAGAACTCTCAACAGGTGAAAGTGCAAAGCATTTTGTGTTTGTGTGAGTTTTTGTGTTAAGAGAAGATGTTTTACACCCTTTAAAAAGGCACATTAAAAAGTCGATGCCATCGCAAAAGAAGACTGGTCAAACAGAAACGACCCCGTCACTCCCCTGACAGCCCAGACATAGTTCACAGTGGGTTGGCTAGCTTTGTTGACGCTGCTGTGCAGGAATGTAGAGACCCGAGGATGTGAGGGGGTGGGAACTGAGCCTGAAGAATGTATAGCAAGGCCTGCCACCCTACACACTGTGTCAGCGTCAGATTCAGTGTAAAGCAAACATGCAGAGTGCCCAACAGCAGCATAGCAGCTGCATGCACATACATAGACATAATCCACGGTAGCAAACACAAAAGATGAGCTTTTTTTACATAATCCCTGCTCTGTTTTATTGACATTAACTTGTTTTTAGAAGCAACCGAGGAGGCAACTCTGTGTTTTCCCTCAAAAGCGGAAGTGCTATTTCTTCCCACAATACATGCCTTTGTCCTCTGATGCCGTTAGCCTTGATTCTAATCAGGGCTTTCCCACTAACAACATCCTGCCTTCCCAGTATAACACACACGTTCTGAAAAACATGTGGTGGAAAAGCTGGAAGAGCCAAAAATCTTTATCTTTTAGCACCTTTATTTTTGCCTCAATGTTGCTTTTTCTGCTGTAGAAGAGTGAAAAAATGGACCCATCACACAAATTGTAGGATGCCTCTTCCTGCCAAGCATATCATCAAACCCTTAGTTTCCTGTTTGGGAGCTGCTCTAACAGATCGGCGGAGGAGTGAAAACTGCGGCGAAACCCTCCCATCCTGTTGGGAAGGGAATAAAATAGGCATTGGTTCACTGTGCTCTGAACAGTGGAGAAACACCAGGAGTAGACCAAGTATGCACAGCTCAAACCCTGAGCTGCTGCACAGCTGCTTGATTGGCAAATCAGCATACTCCTTTAAAAAGGCATCTATCAAGAAGTTCCTCCCAGCCGCCATTTTGGATTCTTTCACATTACCAGCAGAAGTCAGACTTTTTTTTCCTCCCCTTCCCGTAATAAGACAGCAACTCCAGGCATGTCTCTACCTGTTGCAGACGAAGCTGAGTGTCACTAAAAGTCAGTAACTTTGAGAGAGGCGAGGAATAACAAACTGCTAAGCTTTGAGATTGCAGTGTGATTTCCACTCCTAGAGAAAGAATAAAGGGAAAAAAAAAGAGAACTTGACACATTTCTTTCTGAGAAACCGAGAAGGAAGTGAAAACAGCAGTTCAAGTCTTGCTACACCCTTATCTGCACTCTCAGCATCATGACAAGATGTCACGAAATGTGGACAAGAACACAATACTTTTCTTGATTAATCTGCGAAATTTTTTAAAAGGAGCTCAATTTATGATTAATAAATGTAAACTACGATAGCTGAAATGCTTGGCCAGAAAGACTTGGACTTCATTTATCTGGGATTATAATAATGACCTGACCGCAAGACATGACAGACTTCCCCAACTAATCATAGCTCGCCATCGTGACGTTACGAAATCATGATGTGCGTCACATGATGTCACATGAAGACCAAGCCCAGTACTAAATAGAAAGTCAGTTGTAGTTGACCATAATAACAATGCAGGTAAATGACAATCCAAAACAAACTCCCCCCCGCCTTGACTAATTAGAAAGAAAAAAAAAGTTTGTTCAGCACAGACTCTCATGAAACCATTGCAATATTCATGTGACAGGTCATAGTTTTAAATCTGCACACCCTTCATTTTCTCTCCTCTTTCAGTTGCGAGATCACTATCAACATCAGCGAAAACAGCCAACCAAGTGCTGCTGAGCTACCAAACAGACTTTCAACAACACCTCACTAGTGCTCTCTGCTCTAAACACATTTTCCATTTCAGCACCAACAACGCAGAGTGAACGATGGTCTGAGTGGAAAGGAGCGCTGCAACTCATGCAGAAAGAGAGCTAAAATATGATTATGGCGAGATGATGACGATTATCAAACCACGGGGGCATTAGTGCCAGGGAGGGTACACTGTACCAGAGGCCCCATTAGAGCTCTCAGCGCCACTCATTAGGGAACCATTAGTGACAACTACTTTAATTTCCCAGACCACCCACCGCTAAGTGGCAGAGACAAATGGACTCAAAAGGAATCGAATGGACCTCTCTCTCACCTCGCTGCCTCCAAAAAACAATGCAGCTGTGTGTGCCAGCCAGGTTCAGCCAAGGCTATGGAAGGAAAAGAGAGAGGGGGGCAAAGTGTGCAAGTTCCCAAGAACAATAAAGGAGCAGCAGCATATAACAGGATCAGCCACTGTTCTCTAACAGGATTATTAGTGACGCAAGGCAAAGTTCCTGATTAATGCTGCCAGGCTAACCAAGTCAAAGAGAAAAGATGAAAGAATGATGCTCAGCAACAAAGGCTTTCTGTCTCACACCAAAGGTTGCACACTGGCTCATTATGACTGCACATCATCAAACTGATGTAAAGGAATTACAGCCACAAATGTAATTTGCAACAGTTAGCAAGGCTTCTCTGGCATAATTTCAACTAAAGGTGGCCCATCCAAAGGCTGGAATGATGAAGTATGACTCATGTAAAGCTTGCTGGAGGAGTGCGCGGTCTGCTCTCACACCTGTTGCTGAGTATTCAGTGAAAAATGACACCGACGATATTTACTCTGACCGTGTTAGAGTCTGCATTAAGTCTACAGAGTGTTACTACTAAAGTGCTTGATAATGTTGACACCAGCACTGCTCAAAACTAAATGTGAAAATACAGCCAGCTCTTTGATTTAGTGTACAAATATGTGGTAATGTGCTGAATTTTGTAGACAAGGATCAGTCAATATGATATGGATAAACAAAAATAGACTTTAAAAAAAAAACCCAAATGATTGTGTATACATATTTTTTATTTGTCCTTTTTTTTTTGCTATATAAGGCTCAGAAAAGTGCCGCGCTTACACAAGCAGCAAAGCAACAATAGGAGAATAAACAATGTCAACAAGGCCAAGGACAGTTACAGTCCACTGAGATTTTCCATTTTCATACCGTCAAGTTATTATCGCTGATATATATATGTATATTTTAAAGGCCGTGTGGTGCCATTTAAATTACTTTCACACGAAGTAAAACGTCTCTCCCTGAGTAGCTCACTCACCTACGCCGTCTTCCGACTTTAACACCATGATGTCTGTGCCTCAAGGTTTCGAGTCCGAAAAGTTTCTAGAAGATTTCCGAGAGTCAAACCTTTCGCCGAATACAATTAACGACAGCTTTATTGGCTTTTCAACTCTCAATTGGCGAGTTAAAAGTTACTCCGAGGATTGACTTCTAGCCTAAAACAAGACTGTTTCGGTCCACGACTCAAGGGAGTGGTTTGAAGTGACGGACTTTGACCAACCAGCTTTTGCTCCTGAGAGCGAGAAAGTAGCAAGAGGAGCAGGCTCGGCACAGAGGAGCGCTTCCGGTTGTGCCTTTCAAATTAAAACACGTTTTAAAGAATGTTTACAAAAAACTTTATTTGGATTACACAGTTACAAATTTTTGTTGTTTCGACTCTTTCTGTGATTTGGTATTCATAAAGGCACCATTAGCCAAACCAGTTATCTTCAGGACAGTACAAAACTTAATATAAATTCAAGAAAATACTACTCTTAAATTACAAGAACTTTATATTGATTTGAATATTGAGGTGTATAATGAGACTGACTCAAGACATTGTGGCACCCAAACAAGCATTCAACTGGCTAAATCCCCGTCATCCTCACATCCAAATAATTTCAAAGAATAACTGTCAGTTATTAGTTTGGAATTGCCCTGCAGCATTGCCACATAAACTTGGAGAGGTATACCAATTTACAGAGCTCAAAACTCCTGTTTGCATATGTGCTGGTGCTGGTATAATCAGACCATAACTTTCAGCACATAACTTTCTTCTTTTTTTTTTTTTTTCAAATTAGGCTTATCCTGCAGGATCCTACAGGTTTATGTTTTATACAACAATTTTGATTTTTGTCTTTACGATGCCAGTGAGTAGATGAGAAAAAATAAACAAATATATAAATATATACATGTGCATATAAATATATAATGTACATATTACATTTTTAAATGATTCAGTTCTTCAGCATAAACGACTTCCCGTTTGGATTACTGCATTGGTCTTTTTACTGGTTTTAACAAATTGGCTTTGCATAGTCTTCAGACTGTGCAGAATGCTGCAGCACGACTCTTAACAGGCACCAACAGAAGATCTCATATCACTCCAGTTTTGGCCTCCCTTCACTGGTTGCCCATAAGTTTTAGGTTTCATTTTAAAATTTCAGTTTTAACCTTTTAGGGCCCTACATGGTCAAGCTCCCCAGTATATATCTGACCTGCTGAAACCACATTCATCTTTCCAAGCTCTAAGGTCATCAGCTCAGAGACTGCTGGTGGCCCCACACGCTGGATTTAAAACTCATGGAGATAGGGCCTTTCAGGCAGTGGCACCAAGGTTGTGGGATTCTCTTCCACTGGTTTTACGCTGTACAGACTCCATTGATTCTTTTAAAAGGCAGCTGAAGACAAGATTTCAACTAATTTGTTGTTTTATGTTGTCTTTTACTGTTTTACATTGTTATTTGTTGTATTTCCATTCTTTTTCATTTTCTTTCTCTTTATTGTGAAGCACTATGTGATTTTTATCTGTGAAAAGTGCTAAATAAATAAATTTTACTTACTTACAAAAAGTAAGGTAGGTGTGAGTAGTTGTCATATACTGGACTTTGTAATTGTATGTGAGACTCTTATTTTGAAAGGAATTCGTTGCCTATCTCCGTCTCCTGATTATGCAAACTGATTAGAGCGCAGCGAACGTGCCCTATGACGCGTCTGCCCCCACTGTGTTGCCACCCTGTTGCCTTCGGCTCTCTCCCACACACGCACACACACACACACATGTGTTGGGGTTTGAGTGGGGGCAGGGAGTGAGTTAGACTCACCGAGGCAGAGCAGTTTACTGCTGCTGATCTTGCTCTTTTTAAGGCTTTTGATTCACCACATCCGCCGAGAGTAGACGTGTGTGTGCAGTCAAACGTTTACCTCAGAAACAAATGTTAAACCGTTCTTTAGAAAATAGCAACAACACCTGCACAGACAAACACTTGTGAACACCTGTTGGATATTCAAACTCGCTGCACAGCCTATTCTCACATGATATTATTGCAATAAATAAACAAATAAATCAAAATGTTTCAGTCTAGTGCTACAATGGCTCTGGATTTATTTCCCACATTATCCTGTATAATCCTTTTTGTTATTATTATTATTATTATTATTATTATTATTATTATTATTATTATTATTATTATTATTATTATTATTATTATTGGGGATGATTGAGTGATTCTGAAAAACAGCTGATTTTCATTGCACTCTTATGATTACACCACAACAATGTAGGGGCCTACCAGTAACGATGAAACAGGTTTGGCTACATCTTGGTGATACTCACCAGAATGTTTGTGCCTAATGCAGCTTTAGAGTTTTGATGTCATGACCTTCACCTTTCCCCCCCCTGTGATCAAAGGCTGATCAAAGGTTTGTTGAAAGGTCGTTTTTTCCTAGTAGAGAGATATTTCTTGGCGGCATTTTTTAAGAAAACTATGAGGGATTTACAGCCCCTTGTTGAAAGTGAGTAAATTAGTCTTCTGTTTGTATAACACCTGCACAGCCATACTGCTGTCAGATAGCAGAGGATTGAGCCTGTCCTTGCCTGTTGATGAATACCTGAGAGCCAAGAGGAATGCTCCACTCACAGCCAATGACAGAGGCCAGGTAAGGGGAGAAAACAGCTCATCTGTTTTGTTTATCTGACGTACGGTAGAAAAAATATGTATGAGCTGTCGAGCTGCATTTTAAAAAGATTCTGAGCACCGACCCAGGAATCAGGACACAGCTACTAAGAAGACTACGGTAAAGTGCTACAGTCTGCACTGAATCTTCATTTAGGGGGGATCTCAACTTCATTCTGTGACCCATGAATGCTTCAGCTGTGTCGCGCAAACTCAACAGCTGACAATGCAGCCTGTGTGTAGCGACCCCCGTACACACAAAGTTTCAACTCATTGTTAGAAGTGCATCCATTCCCCCAAGCAATGCTGTAAATCTGTGCTCAAGGACCCAGAACAAGAGCACACAGGCAGCTGCCTGACCTTTAAATGAAAAGATTATGAGATGACATAGACACATGAAGATTACAGTTATCCACAGCTTCCTGAACGAGCTAAAGTAGAACGGATCAGCAGATAAATGGAGGATTTATGCAAACTTTAAATCAAGACCAAAAAAAGAATAAAGACTGTGCTAAAAGGTGCAGCAGATTTTGAGTTTCAAAGGAAAAGAGAAATTCCTCAAATAGACAAAGGTCCGCTCGTCTTAGAATCTGTAGGACGTTAGTTCTTTTTTTCAGTTTTAAAATTAAAATACCATTACCGCAAAACCTTTAACTATGACCTATAAAAGTCTCAACTATGAGGTCAGCCACAACCAAATGGGGAAACTAGGTTTACCTGTGTAACACAATATTATTTTCCAGTAAATGCAATAAGATTTATATGAATTGGTGTTGATGATATGACACATTTACTGAGGATATCTTTTTATTACAATTTTATTAATATATTATTTAGAGCATGTATGTATGAAGACCACAAGACAATATTAATTTGTCTTCATGTCAGTAAGTTTGTGTGAAGTTGTTGGCTTTGTCCAAGAAACTGCATGGTGTCTGTAACAGTGCTGCTACAGCAAAGGTAAACATTTACTTTAACACTGCTTAATTATTTATAACTTCTAGATATCCTACGCATGCGTTATTGCCGCAGGCATAAGATTACATTTTATGCAGCATTTTGCAAGATGTACATGCAGGACACATTATATATAAATCAGGCTGTGTTGGATTTGTAGCAAAGCTTTTTCTGACAGCTTTCTGGTATCACCCTCTAAATCTACATAAGGTGACTGTAGCTCTCTAGCCTCTAGGAATGTTCTGACCTCACACAAGTCTGGCTCGTATTGTGAAATAGCTGTTGTTCAGTCTTACGGTGCTATGTTAAGAATGTGGATTAAAGTGTGATTGCAAGTGCGAGTCTCAAAAAAGCTTGTGGTTTTAAAAGGTGCCCTCAGCTGAGTGTAATGAACACATGATTGAATGTTTTGACTTCGATCATTAGCATTCATTACTGATGTGCAGGTCACTACGGTACCAGGTTTTTAGTATTCAGCGACACCATATAAAGTTTCGTAAGTAGTGATTTCAAAATATGAATCAAGGTTGCAGGATGTGAAAGAAATAGATTGTCAAGATAATTCCAACAGAGGGCAAATTTTATTTTATGTCTGACCGAGCTCCAAAACACTCCACTTCACAAAAACTACAATTTGCGACTCCCTGGAAGAGGCCCAAAACCAAAGTCCTAGTTTATAAGGCAGGCTTGCCATAAAAATATAGCTTCCTAATCCAAGAAACACTGATGCAATACGTTTTCAAACATCAAAAAAAGTCTTCAAAAACACAGAAGTTGGAAAGCAAAATAATGTTTTGCTTTTTGTGTTTCTGTGTGTGTGTGTATATGTGTAAAATCGGTTGTGGGTGTGCCGGGGCTATTATAAGTGAAACCACAGAGTCAAAACAATATCCTGGCAGCTCCTGAACTAAAAATACATCTTTATTTTAGGCTTTAAATAGCCTGAATTAGATGGAAAATTGCTGTGTGAGAGAAAATAATCCCCATCATTAAGACAAAAGGTACCAAGAGTGACTCCTGCTGATCATTTGTATTAATTACAGCTGCAGGAGGGGAGAAAGAAAACCACAAAGGAAAATTTTAGAGAAATTTATCTTTACTATCAAACAGCAATGATTTCAACCAAAAGCATTTCAAAATTAACAACACTGCGTCATATTGAAGTTGGGTCACTGTACAGAGTCATGTTGCTTTTTTCTAACTTACAAAACATGCAAACAGGAGGTTTATTGAGAAACAGGAGGTTAATATCCACAGACGAGCTCGAAACAAGGCATGAAAAATGGTTCTGCCACCACGACAATTACAAACCTGCACGGCAAATATTCTTTGGCATTAGACATGGCTCGAGTGATCTGCTGCTCGACGCATGAGTCACTGCACAAGTTGACTTTGAAACCACTGCTTTCCTTTTACAGGTGCAATCACAGGTAATGAGACCTTTGGTTCTATGCACTCTGTAATTTTCTGGGTTAGACGGAATTCAGGACTGAACGATTAATTACTGACATGAGTCATGTGCAAAAAAAATAAATAAATAGCAGAATACATCTAACTCTGGTGCTATTTTTCTGATGTTTGCATGTCAGAAAGAACTCTGTGGGCGGCCAATCAATTTGCAATTAAAATAGAGAACTCTACACAGCTTACAGCAGGACCCACCTACACGCAGTAATACTGCTGCCAGAAACTGTTTCAGGAGGAGCATGCAAAATTTCCAGAGCTTCTGATAAAACATGACAGTTGAGAACCTGTTTGCATAAGAAAACGTACTCATCTCATGCTAGTCGTGCAGCGTTCTGCACCGCACAAAGCTTTGACATTTACATGGTGACCCCAACAAGAGATGGCACACGGTGACAAAGCGACTGCTTATCTTTGCTGAAAAATTCATGAGTTTGACTAATAAGCACTCCAGAGAAATAACTAAATATACATTTTGCTCTTTATAAACAGGATTCTATCTGAGTCATAAAAACTAAAAGATCGAGGACAGCAGGTGCATGCTGCTAAGCAGTTAGCGTTAAAGGTGAAAACTGACGGTCATGTCAGATATAGCCAAAATAGCACAATTATGAACATCAATTCTTTACTGTCCTATCCGTTGCTTGTTCTTTCCTAGAGCATTTATCAAGACATAAAAAATATCTTGAGACATATCCTCCCATAACACCAAAAGGAACCCACTTAGTTAGGTTTTGTGAGTCTCTCTATGTTTTCATACACTCTTCCCTGAAGGAACTTCCTGTCAGACTTCTCACCGTCAAACTCACTCAGCATAAACACTCACAGGACACTTTATTGGGTACTCTGTGCAACCCATGCTTTTGCTTCCAGAAATGCCTTACTTCTTTTTCACACAGATTTAACAAACACTGGAAACACTCCTCACAGATATTAATCCATATAGATATGATAGCATCACGCGGTTGCTGCAAATTTGTCGGCTGAGAATATCCTGTCCACCACATCCTCCGGGTGCTCTATTAGACTGAGATCTGGTGACTGTGGATGCCATTTGAGTGCAGTGAACTGTACATGATTTGAATTTTGTGACATTGCGCGCTATCCTATTGGAAGCAGCCATCAGAAGGTGGGTACACTGTGGTCATAAAGGGATGGACATGGATGGACAGCATTACTTGTGTTTCTAGGCTGTGGTATTTAAAAGATGCTCAACTGGTACTAAGTCCTCCAACGCGTACCAAGAACATTTTGCACCATTACACTGCTGCCTGCCTGAAACAGGGCCTATATGCACCGAGTGGCTGCCATGTGATTGGCTGATTAGATATTTGTGTTAACAAACAGCTGAATAGGTGTACCTAATGAAGTGGCCGATGACAGCATTTATAGTTCTAGCTCAAAAAGAGCTCAACCTGTAGTGGTTCTGGATGTTGTTCATTGTACCTTTTTTTTCCGTCAAAAAAACTATTGATTTTATCTGACTTGTGAAATATCTCATTATTTTAATAATCAATAATAAACTGATATAAGAGCTGTTAAAATAGATAACAGTACAGTGTAAGGCTCCCAAACCAAAAAAGGCTGGTAACTGCTGCCATCACTACAGTCTCATATATAACAAGCTGATAGGGCAAATATTCTCAAACACACGCTGTTGCTGACGGCCTTGTTGTGCTTTCGCACAGATGAGTGTGTCCTCAGCTGTCCCTGGAGCCCACGAGAGTAATTTCCGCGTCAGAGAGCCTCGGCAAATCCGGGGCACACCTGGCTCTCTGCACAGATGGCTGATGGAGCTGTGCTAATATCACTCGGAGAAAATTTCTATCATGTCTTCTATAAACAACACAGTACTTGGGATCACTGTCATTCTGTGGGCTATGATGATTATTTAAGCATGGCTGATGGAGCTGTGCTAATATCACTCGGAGAAAATTTCTATCATGTCTTCTATAAACAACACAGTACTTGGGATCGCTGTCATTCTGTGGGCTATGATGATTATTTAAGCATGCCGACTCACAGTGACTGTCACTGTGAGCGTTTGGTTAACAATAACAATTACATTGTGAAAGGTGCAAAACAGTGTGCGTGTGACTCAGTAATTTAGATGCAAAAGGGAACTGAAGAAAATAAATGATAAAATAAAAGTCTGTATTTACTTTGGAGTCTGATATTACTACATGAGAACAGACTAAGAAGGAAGTAATTTCTTTTTACTTCTTCAAAAGACAAGACCAGTTTAATTTCAATATACATTCTCCTCTTAAATAAAAGCATTAAGTATTATTAACATGTCTTATTAGAAAAATCTGATGTAAACAGTTATTGTGGGCAGAATACACTCATTAACCACTTTCTTAGATACACCTGTTAATGTAAATATCTAGTCAGCCAATCAACTCCTTGCATTTAGGCATGAAGTCATCGTCAAGACGACCTCCTGAAGTTCAAATTGAGCATCAGAATGGAGAAGAAAGGTTAATTATTTCAATTTTTTTAGATTATAGCTGGTTTTTCCTGCACAGCCATTTATCGAGTGGCAGTTCTCTGGGTCAGAATGGACTGACTCAAGCCACAACAACAGAAGACCACACCAGGTGATATTCCTTTCAGTTAAAAAAAAAGAAAACTGAGGCTACAATTTGCATGGGCAGCATGTTTGGAAAACAGAAGGCTGGAAAAATGTTGCTTGGTCTAATGAGTCTCCATTTTCACTGCAACCTTTGAATGGTGCGGTCAGGAGTTAGAGTAAACAACATGAAAACATGGATCCATCCTGCCTTCGTTCAGGCAGGTAGTAGTAGCTCCATCAACCGGGGTTTAATGGTCCGGGAAATATTTTCTTGGCACACTTTGGACCACTTGGTACCAACAAAGCATCATCTAAACACCATCTACCTGAGTGTTGTTGCTGCTGACCGTGTCCATCCCTTTATGACCGCAGTGTACCATTTGCTGATGGCGGCTTCGTGTCACAAAACTCAAATCATCTTAAACATGACATTGAGTTCACTGTATTCAAATGAACTCCACAATCACCAGATCTCATTCCAATACAGCACCTTTGGGATGCAGTGGAATGGCAGATGCGCATCATGGATGTGCAGCTGATAAATCTACATCAACTTTGTGATGCCGTGATTTCAATGTGGACCAAAACTCTGAGGAATGTTCCAAGCAACTTGTTGAACTGTGAAGGTAAAAGGAATGTAACCCAGTACTAGAAAGGTTTAACTGACAATGTGACCAGTGAGTCAGTAGATAAATTATAGTTTCCGTCAAGCAGTTTTTAAGAGCTGTATATGTTGTGTGTGCAAGAGAGTAAAGCCACCAGATAAAAGTACACCATTTCCTACTGAGATGTCATAACAGCGACATGTGATGCAATTTGTACGCAAGTACAGAAATCAAATAATTCCCCAACTTATTTCAGGAGTGGTTTACAGTGATAGCTTAGATGACACAACGTGAACTTGCCTAACAACAGTTGGATGAGCCACACATGAGTCATTCGTGATTCACCATTAAAAGCAGAAATACCAACACTAACAGTATCAGCCAATGTCATTACATCACAAGTGGCCCAAACTCTTAACAGTTGCCATCACAACACAAACTTCGTTTTATTGCCGTTTAATCAAAAAACGTGACACAAGGCAGGCAGTTGGCAGCTTTGGTAATACGCTGCCCACAAATTGCAGGGAAGGCTGAATGTACAAATGCAAGCCAGTGTTTTATCTAAGTGACTAGAAACACCCAACATGCCATTCAGTTCTGTTGGCTTGACAAAAAAAAAAAAAAATCAGCAAAAGTCTGCTGTCATCACATTTAGTACCAGAACAATCCAGATTACTTCCCCGTTGAATATCCAAATCGACAGGCAGAGCCCTGGTGCTGATGTGGATATTTTGAAATGACTGAGGCAGCAACGCTTCCACATGCTTCGCACAAAGTCAGCTGATTCACTGCCACCCAACAAAGCTTTTTAAGTCATGTCAACACGCAGTTTAAACACCCCCAATGGGAACCTGCACACCATCCTGCAGTGCAATGTCATCCCGGCGCTTAGCAACCAATCCAAAACAACAAACACGCACACATCAGCTCCATCGCTGTCCAGATGGTGAGTAGCAAACTTCTAAAGAAACCAACATCTTAATCTGTGTCTCTCTGTGTGTAATTAAACCGAGAAGCACAGAAAATTCATTTTACCCAGCTTTAGGAGGCGATCACCAGTAAGCACAACACTGCCAGTCCTCTTTGTTAAAGGACGGAAACACAAGTCTTTGGCAGAGCTGAGAAAGTCTGGCTCGCAAGCTGAGATTTCACATGTTGTCGGCCAACATAAGGATTTTATGTACATGTGTGAAAAAGGAATGTGAAGTCATCAAGAAGGAGGCAGCCCTGCTGCAGATTCGATCAGCTGAGTGAGTAATAACATTAGCTCACGCTCTATTAGTGTGCGTGCACGCACAGGGCAGAGGTTTAAGCTGTGCTAAATGAGAGCCTCCCTGAGCCTCGAGAAGCTCCTTCTATTTCTGTCCGACTGTTTGTTTTCATCTCTGGTTTAGTCATGTGTTCGTGCCAGTGGTCACAGAAGCACACATGACCACGCTCACAGGTTGAAAACACATTCAAAAAACAAATGCTCGTGATAGTTTCAACACTGTAGGTTTATAGTAATGATGCCAAAAGCCAGCAAAATGAAAAATGATCTTCCTGAAAACAACTTTTACTTTACCTGGAGCTTCCTCGAGTGGCTTCACAGCAGGGCACAAGAAGGTCTGAAAACTGGACACACATAGTTCACCGACTGTCCCCATAGCTCCGGCGTGTTAATCTCCGTATCTGAGTGTATGTCTCAGACTGCAGCTGTGTATCGTCCTGAGTTCCTCCCTCCTTATGACTGTGATGTGAAAGAAAAGTTGTGAAGATCCCAGTCTCCCCAGTGCACCTGTCACTCCTTGCTCCCAGCTGTTCCCTCCATGGAAGGATTCCAACTGTAAGATCCTGCACTGTGTCACTTTGCTTCACCTAATCCCCCCCCCACCCCAAGTTGGATGACGCTCCTCGGCCAATGTCTTACACTAACCTACTTTCTCTTCCCCTTTGTTGAGAATGTGCAACTTGCTATCGGATGCTAAAATCACTTCTGCTTTCTCCCCCGTTCCCCTTTTCCGTTGGTATCTGAGCCTCGCTCTTATCCTCCTCTGCTCCCTCTCTCTCCCTTTCTCTTTCTCTCCCACTAGCTACCTCACATACTAATTCTTGACAGGCTGCACACAAAATATATTAACGTATCTGCGACTGCTGCAGCAACCGCGTACGACTGGTTCAATCTGAAAAGTCGCTTGAAGAAGGGATGGAGTTCTGTTGTTTTCATGGAAATTATGGCAAAAATAAATAAATAGATGAAAGTCAGCAGTATGCTTTTTTTTTGTCCACTCCAGATTTTTATTTCCATCTCCACCCTCTGCTGCTTTTAGCTTTTAGTCACTCTTGGTTTTTGGCTTGAAAAGCATTTAAAAAAGAGACAAGATTTCATTGTTGCTTGGCAACAGGATAGAAGAAATAACTAGCTCCTGGGCCAAACACTGTGAGCCATTTGTTTTGATTAGATTATTCTCACACTCGGTGAGGGTTATTCGCAGTGACACGATCGCATTTTGGGGCTGTATAACGCACATGGGTTTCACAACAACAACAACAGCAACAAAAATGTGCTCGTCAACGATCTGTTTCAGATTCTCGCTTCCTCTCGTGGAACAAAATGCAAACGATTAGCTTCCCTCTTGAACTCGTGTCACCTGCCACTCTGCATTACCCCACTTGTCAGTCACTCCTTAATTACTCCTTCTCTGCGAGTCATTCATTAATCCTTCAACTCCGCCCTCTCTGTCAATCATGTTTCCATTGAAAAGCAATATAGGGGTGACTCGATAAGGAATGCAATAAAGCAAGACGTGCTTCGTGGTTATGGAAATCATTATGATCTAACAAGCACTGCCGAGTTCATTATCTGAGGGCACAGTGCTTCAACTTGACCTCTGTATGAACTGCAAAGTCAGTTCTGGGTACTTTAAATGCTGCAGCTGCACATCACCTAGACAGAACAGCTCTGTCACCAGAGGGACGGCACACAGTGAAGTCAGCACAAATCTTCCGCCTCTTTTTTTTTTCTTTTTCTAAATGCATATTCTTCCCCGCTCGCTCGACAGCACAACACAAACACACTGAAAATGTTTAAATCTGTGTATTCCACTGAACTTTTATGGAGCTATTCTAGTCCACAGAGCAAACTTTAAGTGCTCTAATGAAACTCATAAAAGCCAATTAGCCAAATCAACAACAGTTCATTTGAATTAATTATTTTTGCACTGCAGTTTATTATGGACTAATGAGGACGTCAAGTGCAACACGCAATTAAGCTGCAAATGCAGTCATTCAAAGAGAGATCCCCAAGATGCCCAAACTGTCACAATTTAAATGCTAATACTGATTTGTTATATAACACACTTTAGATTGCTTTAGTCAAAAAGGCACATGGTAAGTCACTGATTGATTCCTCATGAACCCCAAATGGGAGAAAACATCTAATGACCCTCAAATATGTGAGTAAACTAAAAATCTACAGCAATGCATTGATTACAAAGTAAACTGCACTTTTTCTGCAATATGTAGGATGGCATCGCAAAAGAATTCCCTAAACAAATCAAAAGAGTTTAAATTATACAAATAATTTAATGCATCCACTCCTAAGTGATTAAACCACTAGGAGGCTAACGACTGTACTCTGTCACACCCGATCCAACCCCTACTTGTCTTATAGTGACGGTGCAAGAGTCTGGGTGTTGTCAAGGCTTAATTGCTTATTGTGTTCATCCAACAAAGTATGGATGCCACTTCTTGGCCTCATGCTCTCTGGGCTGTCATTTTTAGCTGAAGTCAATCAAAATAATACCAAATAAAACCAGATCTGGTGTCAGTCTCCAGTTTATGTTGTGCTATTGAGCCAGTTCGTAACAGCTGAAGCAGTTTGCTTTGATATGTAAGTCTTGCCACGTACAGCATGAAGGCCTTTTGCGTTTAACTGGCCCCAGATGAACCACTTCCTTGAGCATGGCATGCCATCATGTGGACACTGCATGCAACAACAACTCTTATTTTCACCTCCCCAAGCAGGCTACAAGTCTTCTGGAGTTAGCAGACCCAGATTTAATCTAACTATGAAATCTATGTGGGCTGAGTGCAACAGTCATGAGTAAAAATTGCAATAAGAAAACCGATAACTTCCCCAGAAGATTACACGATTCTGATGTGAATCAGTCATCAGTAAACGAGTAGACAGCTACGGAGGTGAACGTGTTTTCTTTTTCGAGACAATCATTTCCCAGGTGGAAGATAAAATCTACAGGAAGCTTCCTGATCTGTGTTGGTGGAACTCCTACATGGCAGCCTAATGATAGCATCACCTCTGGTGACTAACAACTGGCTGAGTGGGGGCAGAGCCAGTGTCTCTGCTGATACAACCAGAGTGAATATGAAGGCTAGAGCTTCTACACCTGAACAGGCTGAATGAGCTTCACAATATCTCCAAAATAGCAACATGCAGCACTCGTTGCTCAGCTTTGAGCACTTCTCTTCATCTGCGTCTCTTTTTGATCGGTGCAAATGTAATCCCATTAAACAAACCATTAAATTCATTTCGCTTCTTATTTCTGGAGTTATTACACGATCAAGAAAGTAGAACAGCTGTAGCATCTTTGGTGTGATTTTTATGTAACTACTTATTTCTTGTTATTAAGAACAAGTTGTGTCTGCATAAGCCCGCTGAGAGTTTGCTGCTTCCGTGACAGTGTCAGTATGCTTTGAACATGAGAGGAGCTTAGAGCTGGAGTAAACGTGTCACATGGCTGAAGAGTGACAGTTTAAGGGAAAAAAACTACAAAGAGAAAACAAGAAAAAATACACACACACGCAGCATTAAGACCAGCAGAAGCATCTCTATTTCTCAGACGAAATCACTCAGATAAAGAGGAGAGGTCAAACTGAGAGAGAGAAAGATGACACCCATAACCACAGAAACCACATATACCTGTCACCCTAGAGCACCAGCGCACCACACCTATGAGCAGTTGCACTGTTTCCTTTGTGCACATTTTATTATGCAAAGAGAAACCGAACTGCGCTGACAGGTGCAAGTAGATGGGAGGGGGTGCACACAAAAGAAAAAAAACATTTTGACACCCTGCAGCTCAAAGCCTTTTAAGTAAGTCTTGAAACCCAGCCACGCCTCGTGAATCCCCAGGTAGTTGATTTAGGGCGCCAGCACCTAGCAACATCACTGGAACACAGTTCAGAAACCTGTTTCGATGATAATCCTGCTGTAAATGTAAGAAGGCGGCTACGCGGGTGAAGCCACGACGCAATAAATTATACAAATTACATTAGAAATATAGGCAGCCTCCAGACGAATGTTGTGTTTTGTTATATAAGTCCAGACTAAGAATAAACTGCAGTGGGGGGGAAAAAATTGTGCCAAAATAAAACGACATCTCCACTTTTACTTCCATCTGCTTCCCGTCTTCTTGCTCACAGAGGAGATGATATGCTTTGCACTTCTTCATTCAGATTCTCAAGCTGTCGATTTGACTAAGAAGGTGTCGGGGACAGCGAGAGCGTTATCTGAATGCGCTGGGTGCTTCAGCGTGTCTCTTTTCTTATGCCTCACACTTCAGCAGATAATTACATAATCACCAACTGATTCTTTCAGCTCCTTTGCAAATAGGAAGTCGCTGACGGCATATCATTATCCTGTTCTGGGGCTGACAGGAAAACACCCTGCACGGGCTACCCAAAGTCACCACCTATGGACTCTTTATAGCAATTGCTCCTTTGTTAGGAGCTGTGATACTTCCATTAGACTAAAACTTCCCCTCATTTTTGGAAAAGAGATGAGAAGCATCATCCCCCTCCTTCTCCCTTCAGCAGAGCATCAGTAGAATTTTTTGCAATGAGGCCATTGCTGGAGGTTCTATTTTGAGATGCATTAAGCTCACTAAAAAAAAAAAAAAAACTAAACTACTAAATAATTGAGACGAAGGCTCTATCATATTCTAAGCTGAGCCACCAGCTAGCTCATCCCGGTCTGACATCATCAGGGATGTCACCATACACTTGATGACATGATGCTGAATTTCCAGTAAATATGACTCACATTTTTTTCAACACAAGTAGTTGTATAAGAAGGCATTCTGTAAAAAGAAAAAAGAAAAAAAAGAAAAAAGAAAAGAAAAACTATGTCAGCCTCAAAATAGATCCCAGCCTGATATCCTATAAATAAATCAGTCCGGATCATGTAAACTCCCAAAAGAGCAGGAACTTTTCTGTTTCTCCCTGCTGTTGTTTTTGAGTGTAAAAATCCGATTTATTATTATTATTATTGTTTTCACAGCTGTCACCCTGCTGTCATAGCTGCAGTGAGATGCTAAATAATTAATTGCGTCGACCTTTTTATATGTGTGCATACCACAGAGACCACCTGTTTTAAAGCTGGCTTTAGATTGCATCCTTCTTCCTGTTCCTGTGTATGCGCTTAGACTACATAAACACGGGCAAGTGTAGGATGAAAACAACACGGCATACAGGCCTGCTGCGGACTAGGACTTACTTTGAAGTGTGACACGTTGTCATTTTTTAACACTTTCACCAAACAGACAGGCAGTAGTGTGGACATAGCTCAGTGGGCTGCATTTTTTTTTTTAATCTCTTGGCACAGCAGGAACACGGACACGCTACGGCAGTGCTGAAAAGCATGCGCTCATGCAGTGTCAGGCTTTGGATCAAAGCGTCTGCTACATGCGTGAAACAGTGCGATGAGGACAAACCGTAATTCTCCCCCTCCATCCCGGTGGTGCTGATGCTGCTGCTGCTTCTGCGCCTGATGAAGGCGTCTCTGTCCGGGGATGTCTCTCTCGAAGCGCCCGCAGCAACTCCGTTACCTGCCGCCCTCCTTCCCTCCCTTTCTCGTCTCTTCTCTGGCTTCGCCTCACCTCGAAAGCAGGCGTAAGCTTACTTTTTTTTTTGTTTTCTTAGCGTGTTGCTTTTCTGTTTGTCCCTTTCTTTTTGCCGTTTCAGAGGTGTGTGCTGCCGATGCCTGGCTGCTCCGCTGTTATGTAGCTCTCCAGAAAAGCCGGTGCACATGCTGGCCCCTCCCATCCCAGATGTGATGTCACGCTCTAACTTAGCTTCAAGTTTACTAAATGTCCTGCTGCTAGGTTTTATAACTTGCTGCTTATTTGACGGGCCCTGTAACGTGTGCATACAACTATTCATATAATCCATTAAATACAACGTCCAGTGAAAATATGAGAAAATTACTAAATGTAATGCGAGAAGCAAAACAGACTTAGGTGATCCTCTGTTTATTGGAGCGTTATTCAGTCTCTTTTAGCTCCCAGACGTAAATAAATCTTCCTTTTGAGCTAATGAATAGACTTCAGCTTCAACTTAAGTTTGCCTGCTCACCAGAGCAACTTCATCCCTGTTTTCCAAGAGAAAAACACTGATGGAGTAGAACAAACTCAGTGGCCGCTGCTAACTATAATCCTTTGTGGCATAAAGTGAACACGATGCAGAAGTGACACCTGGTGTGGTCTTCTGCTGCTGTAGCCCATCTGCTAACATGCTCTACATGTTGTGCAATTAAAGATGCTCCTCTGGAGCTAATGAGTGGTTATTTGAATTACTGTTGCCTTCCTATCAGCTTGAAGCAGTCCTTTTCCTCTTACTTCTTCCACTCATAAATATTTGCTGTTTTTCTGACCGTTCTCTGTGAACCTTGGACCCCTGGTCTGACCCCAACATGTCATGTTCAAAATGACTTAAATCACATTTCAATAAGGAGAGAGCTAAACATGATTTACTGAGATAAAGAAATCAGCGTATTGGGCGATTAGACACCAAATGACCCATCATGGCAGAACAGAATCCCAGCAGTGATAGGATTTAAGACAGGACCTCCACAAATGGTGGTAAAGATGAAGACTGAGGCTTGAATAGAACTGTGGCTGAGGTAACTGAAGTGGAGATGGGGAGGAGGTGGGTTGCATGAAAGAGAATCTGAAAGGGAGAATGGCAGGGAGCACAGATTTAAACCATGCAAAGCCGAGGCTTTTGGCTCAAAGGCGGCAGGCGAGAATTGATTGGACTAGAGTAATGATGTCAGAAATGAGATTGACAGCATGGGAAAGCAGTAGTCCTGTAAACAACAGAAAAGCAGCTGAATACACAGGAAAACAGACAGATGAGTGACTACAGATCCCTCCTTATTGAACTTACACTTAAGCTTAATTTCTGCCTCATTCTGATGCTTACCTTGTTTCTCAGCAGGTGATCTTGACCATCTCTACATGGCTAAATGCATTGGGTTACTGCTATGTGATTATATGCTGTTGGCATTAAGAAGCTGCTGAACCACTCAAAACACTATACTGCAGCAACATTACCTTTGCCACACATATTCACACAGCACTTTATTCTGTACTTGCATGCTTCAGCTACCTTGCATTTACACCTGCAGCCAACTGAGAATCACCAGTTGACATATTTTTGTAATTCAGGAGGAAACCAGAGTAACTGGAAAAATCCCGCCCAAGCAAAGGAAGAGTATGCAAAGTCTGCTCAGGAAGCCCTAGAAATCTGGAAGGGATTGGGCATCCATAAATCCAACTGGTATCTCTCATACATCATAGCCACAGACTGGAGGTAAAAGATGGGTTGGTCTGAAATGTCAAATAAAAAACAAACAAACCAAAAACTCCCCAACTTAGTTGGTCAGCAGCATCTCCCCCTATTACAAAAATAAGTGATTATACAAAAGTGAATGAGAGACTTGTGCAAACTTGATCTATCACCCACAGTAAACGTCCTGCTAATGAGATCTGGTCTCCATCTGTAGTTTTAGGACTTGTTAGGTTGTTCATCCTGTAGATTAGAGTCC
Source organism: Haplochromis burtoni (assembly GCF_018398535.1). Taxonomy (NCBI): domain Eukaryota; kingdom Metazoa; phylum Chordata; class Actinopteri; order Cichliformes; family Cichlidae; genus Haplochromis; species Haplochromis burtoni. The sequence continues at coordinate 371,050 of NW_024582570.1, forward strand.
TTTTCACAGAGAAAAAAAAAAAGACAAGAAAGCAGTGTATACTTTAGAGCTTTGCCTGTGGGTTACAAGTTTTTGGTTTCCCAGTCAGAGCTCACCCTAATTCGTCAGATCTGTTTAAATCAAAATTTGAACATCATGCACAATTTCTTGCAATTGCATTGAGCACCACGTTTCCTTGAAATGGTACACAAATGGTTTTGAGGTCCATTTTAAATGTAACCCAACCAGCAGCATGCTGTATTAACAAGAAAGTGCAGTAAGTGGTTCAGCTTCCATAGATAAAGGCAATACAACATACATGCACCTCTTTTGGTAAGTCAGACTTTCTTAAAGAAAGAACCCTTCTTAAACAGTGATGCTGACCCTATTTGTGCTGTTTACCCACATACCATTTGTATATTTGGAAAACGCAGAGGAAGACAAAGAAGAAAAAAAACCCCACAATCAGCTCACAAAAGTCACAACTTTATTGCACCTTTTCAGTTAGCTATTACGAGGTAAGAGCTACTTTCATTATGAAAGCTCTCTTCTCTGGTCAGAAAAGGTGGTGCAAAATATGGAACCATCAATGCAAACATGTGGACTGTCCATTCACGCCAGTAAATGTTCATCTGCCAGTCTGCCAGTCCACTTCACAGCTGTCCTTTGGAAATGACACTGCCCCTCTTGTACTGTACACATTACAGTGACATAAGGAAGGACTTGCATGAAAAACAAATGTCTCTCTTACACACAACTGAACAAACACACTTGTAGATAAATTCTCAACACCCACCGACTACTCTGAGTATTTAGTAGCACAGTAAAGATCTTCTTTAAATTACATATTTATAACATTAAAACCTATGCTTTTTATAGCCAATTCAAGGCAACATCTCTAGAATGAAAAGAAATGCGTGGGTAAATCTTTACAGCGTTGTCGGGGTGGGGGAAACACTGGTAGCACAAGATGGACTGTACAATCTACACTGGCAAAGCATTTGTTTATTTAACTTTAGTTTCTCTACACATCTGTGCCCAAACTGGTGCAAGATGATTAGATGGATTCCACACCTGATATATTTTGTATAAAACAGTTGTTTATAGGATGTACAGGATGCAACGAGGCGGCTTAGGTCCAGGGATGACTCCTACATGAAATGGGGTCTGATCAAGGGTGGAGATGGGAATACAGGAGGTTCTGGGTTCCTGAGTCTCAGCCCAGTTTCTAGACGGCGAGCATGACTGTCAGAAAAATTGCATAGAGGTATAAGATACAAGGGGACAAGAAGATCTCATCATGTAGTTATCGCATCATAACACAGTGCCAGAAGTATAAAATGTAACCCTTTAATTGCAGTATAGTGGTGAAGGACCCATTGTGGAGTTTTTTTCCTTCTTTACAGAAAACAAAAACATGTTTCCAAACTGAGCATCTCTAAATGAAGCACTGATGAGATGAGCTACATAGTTGGATAGCTGCACAGTAGAAAATTAACTGCGCCAACGAGAGTTCCTCCAGAAACGCCGCCTCTACGACGCACACAACGATTGCACCGAGCTGTAAGAAAACAATAACTCATGAATAAAAAATAAAACTAACAGCATCCGATGAGTTTCCTCCATATCGATGACATCGCCCGAGCATTCCTTTGTATTATTAATGTATTAACATTAAAGCTGAACTTAGTAAGGAAGGGAAAAATCACGTGTGTAACAAGAACTGCGCAACTACAAACGACCCTTCATTTAAAATGGGTTTTGAACCAGTTTAGGCATGCGTAATGAGGAAACAGTGGCTATTTTAAACCTCAATTTTACCAACAATATGCAGGCAAAACTCGGTCCTTAAAAAGAAGCAGTGTGGTACAGACACTAGAATACAAAATAAAATCCCAACTTATGAGAAAAAAATAATAATAACATAAAAATATTTAAGAAATCTAAAACAAGAATAATGAATGAGTCCAGCTTTGTTATTTGACATAGAATAATTTCATTTTTTGTTAAAAAGGTCACTTTTTTTGCTCAGATTGCGTTTTCAGCGCAGTTTTCAGCGAGGCCAATGAGTCACAGCCTACCTTTCACAATTACGGTAAAGCTTTTTGTATTTCATGGTAGCACATTTTCAGGGAAATAATCGGGGCTCAAAGGACACAAATCTAGCGCGATATTGACGTGATGTTCGTGATGTAAGGATTTTCAATTAAATACTGAATGCATAGAAAACTTTAAGCTGCTCATCTAAAGGGGAGATAGTGAAATTCAGCTGTCTGCTGAAAACAATATTTCACATTGGTTAGTTTAAAAGTTGTGTTGGCAGACTGCTGATGCAGTAATGTGTACTGCTTTTGGCACATATCTTATTCTTGAATATGGGGGATTAAACAAACAAAAGACAGAAGAAAAAAGAGAGAGAGGGAGAGATTGGGTAAATGAGTTTGGTAAGAAAACTATTTTCTGTCTCAATTTCAAGTCAGCAAGACTTCAGCAGCAATCTGGACTCTCAGCGTCGGACTCCAAAAACTCTCTTCCCTCCGGGTGTTACAGACCACTTGTTCCGCCTGTCCTGAATCTTCTGGAACATGCTGCTGGCCCCTCTCCACTTCTCTCTTTTATACTGCTTTACTTTCTTCACCTGTTAATAAGAGGAAAAGGGGACAAATTAAAATTAAATAATTGCATATCGTCTCGGAGAAGTATTTTAGTTGTTAATAATCAAAATACTAAACAGGAAAGCAGGGTAAAAACTGGCCATCATAGAGAGAAATAGGGACGCTGTGTTGTTTAATAACAGAGATTACAACAACACATTTTTAGACAATCTTTCCAGGGATCGTACTTGATTGCACAATATACATGCAAAGTGTCACAAGTAACTGTTTAGGTCCCAAGAGCAACAACGTGTCTGGTTAGTGGCACTAAATTTGCCTGTGAAATGACAAATGTAACCTTGACCTCATGCACGTTTTGAGTAAAGACCCATTAGGTGATCACTGTGTGCAAGTTTCACTGAAATCTAACGAATTCTAATGCAGCAGTACAGATTCTTGTGAACTGAACAGACAGACAATGACTTTTTTCATGTTGCATTTCACCCCTCACCTTTCCCCTGTCGAAGTCTTCATCCCACTCGTCGATCACAGTGTCACACCTGGCATCGCGGGCATCTTCAATGGCATCTCTGCTGACAGCAGAGACCTCACCATCCCAACTGAGGACTAGTGAAGACAAGACATTGACACCCTTTAGGGTCTTTAAAAACACATTTTCTTTAAAATTGCATTTAAAAACACAAATACGACTCTGCATCTCACCATTGGCTCCGTAGGCTTTATCCGAAGCGTTCCTGAGCAGCTCTTCTACCACACTACTCGTCTTTTTCCCATCCCAAGCTACGGGTGCAGCGCGGGTCGAGCCATCTGATGTACTTCCATCAGCCGCTGGTGCCACGCTGCGCTTGTAGCCGTCCTTCACTTGGCTGTCCCACACTACCACTGTGGCTGGGAATTGAGAAAAAACAAAACAAAACAAAATCACAGAACTGTGATTAAATCTGACATTCTCAAAATGCAATGAGTCACACTCTGCACAAAAGTAGAATAACTGGTCACTCCACAGAAAGGCTGAAAGGCTGCAGAGGTGCAAAGTGATTTTGTCAAATGACTCCAATCAAAATTTTACATTGACACTCCACAGGTAATCGATGTAATGTTAAGTTCTCGCTCACACACCTGTGCTTTCTTTGTTTATTCTGTCCTTCTCCATCGTTTTCTTTTTGTACAGGGGCTCCGATGCTTCAGTCTCAGCATCAGGACAATGCTTGCTCTCCTCCCACTGTTGCATCTCTTCTTTTAGCCTCTTCTTCACTTTTAATTTCTTTTTTACTTTTAATAAATCTCCTGTATCTTTCTGGCTCCCTGTGGGCTTCATCTCAGAACTGCTTCTGGGGGGAAAAGCAGATGAGAGATCGAGGTAATGAAAGGCATATAGCAGAAGCAACTACTTTGTCTCACTCTTAACCCTTAAGGGTGAGAAGATCAAATATTTAATGAAAAAGAATCTTATTTCAAGTCCTTTATGAGAGTTATGAATAATGATAACACATTTAGAAAAGTTCTTGATTCCTAGAGTCAAGCCAGTAATGTAGACTTTCTGAGAGCTTTACACACGAACTCAACTTCAGGTGAAGAACAAACATAACCAGACTCGAACCAACCTTTCTGTTGTAGAGCGTGCAGACGCTGTATCCTGCAGAGCGTCTCCTGACTGACCCACATTGTCTTTCTTTTTCTTCTTTTTCTTCTTCTTCAACACACAATCCGTTTCCTGCTTTTTCCGGTTTGACTCACACTGCGATGGAGTTGTAGCGGATAACTGAGGCTTTTTCTTAGACTCTTCTGCACTGGACTGAGGGGTCAGGCTCCACATGCCACTCTGACACCAGTCCTCCTCCTGGCTTGACGTGTCCAAATGAGACGAGACACACGCCCGCTCCTTCGCCTTCTCTCCGTCTTCGTCCAGCCGCTTTCGCTTCTTCTTTTTCCTCTTGCACCTCTTCTCGCCATCGGACTCTGCTGCAGTGCACTGTGTCTGTGGAGCTGGGGATGTGACTGGCTCTGGGACGCTCTCCACCTCAGAATGCCGCCGCTTCTTCTTCTTCTTTTTGTGTTTGACATTTTGAGCGGGAGGGTCGTCAAGGTCTGGTTCTTGAACCACTGAGTTGAGCTTGTTGGAAGACTTGGGACTCTTTGGGCCTGGACAGTGAAGACCGTTTGTTTTAGGAGGAAGGCTCACGCTTGGCTTTTGCAGTGTGGAGAAAAGGGACTGTTTCTGAGGACTCTGCAGTTTGAAGGATCCAGTTGAATGGGCTAAAGGTGATGATTGGACTTTACATGAATGGAATGGATCAGCTCTGGAAAAGAAATAAGGATCGTCTTTGTTTTTGGGTGTCAAAATTTGAATGGATACACTCACATTAAGAGTATACTGACCCCCTAAGTGGCAGAGGACTGTACAACTCAACCATGCCTAGTGTGAGTATTCGCAATACGAAACAGGTTTCCATATACATACCTGTGAGTGGGAGTGGGTGAGGCAAGGGTGAGGGAGTTAAGTTGATTTTGACGCATGGGGTCACTGGACGGCAAACGGGGCAGAACATCAATGCTGTTCGGACTCCGGCTGCGAGCCTGCAGTTATCGACATAAATAAAAACTTGGTGGTCTAAAGAAAATAGCCATGAGTGTGACAAAAATAAGGAAGAGAGTAAATAAAGGAAAAAAACAGGGTGATTAAAAGGATGATTGGGGGGGGGTGGAGAGAGGAAAACAAAGTGGAAAGGGTATGGCAGAGAAGAATTAGAAATGATTAGGAAAAAAGAACAAACTAAAGGAAAAGAAGACAAACTTTAAACAAGTGCTAACATGTGGTTGATTAGACAGTACACTGGAGAAATAAGACATTACATAAAAGGCATAAAACGTAGCACAACACCACTCTTTAACTTGCCTGAATAAAAAAGACTAATTGAAATCAACGGTGCAATTTGTGACAGCAGGTGTGGCGTTACACGACAGGAAGCAGAATTATTATGAGTTTGTAGTAAGACAGGAAGTGAGGCAACTGCTGTGGATGGGGATGACGTTCACCTTCTTGGCCGACAGGGCAAGCTTCTTGGCAGGTGGAGGTGACATGGTGCTGGTGGCTTCAGATGTGATGTTGCCGAGAGCCGGGGGTTTAATTTTTGCCGTCTTCTGCTCCTCTGTGCTCTGAGAGCGCTCCACGCTCCTTGCTGGAGACGCCAGGCCGCTGGAGCCTTTCCGAGGAGTGGAGGGAGTCTCTCCTACTGGTGCACTTTTGGGACCAACGGAGTCCTGGTCCAGAGAGAGAAAACCACAGGTGGCGGTTATGTTTTTGTGAAGCTGCAGATCTGATCTTTTACATCAAACATGGCTTCTGAAATGTGAGAGAATCCTTGTTTTCATGCTACTGTAGACTGAATCTCTGTAGGAAAGCATGTTTCCCTAAAGAAATGCCACTGCTTTTCACAGCACTCAAATATTTTGAGTATTTTTATTACCTGATGATCAAAATTAAAAATCCCTGTCAAGATTTCACCCTTAATGTAACATTTGTATTCATGCTTGTTGACTTTATACCGTACCTTTGACTCAGTGGTGTCAGCAGAGGAGGAGTCAGACAAAGACTTAAATGAGGTAGACGCTGCCATGCCTCTGCCTTCTCCACCTTGTTTTTTATCTCCCTCCGTTCTGCTGACCCCGTTGTTGGAAGGGGTCGGAGTGCTGCTGCGGGATGGCAGCTGGCTCTGCGAAGAGGGCTTCTTCACCTTCTTGAAAGGTTCCTCTATAACTGCGGGTCCACCCGGCAGCTTTGGCAGACCGTTGGAAGAGGATGTCCAGTTGGACAGTCGGGGCTGTGGCTGAGTGCTCACACCGTTCCTGGAAATGGGCAAACCCAAACCACCGTCCATCGACTGGATCTTGCGCAGCTGGGCTGGCTCAAGTTTCTATCAAGAAAACGAGGACTTTTCTTACATTTTTTTATCCAGAATGTTAAAAGCTAGAAAGTTTAACACATACATTTACTATTTTACAAAAAGCCAAATATTTCTTATACCTTTTTCACCTGTGGGGAAGAGAGAGGCCCGTTCAAGTTGGACCTCTTTATCTGTTCCGATGGTGCCGTATTCTTCCCGGAATACAACATCCCCTGCTTGGTGGTCTGCCCATCTGCATTTTTCTTGGTTTCAGGTATCCTTTAACACACAAACACAGACTCTAGTTTGTTGGACTGCACATCCAGGAGGTACAGACATCTTTTTTGATCTCTTGCATCACTCGCTACCGTCTCACCTCAAGTAGAAAAGCACATAAGCCTGCTGGTTCAAGACCACTTTGATGTTACTTGAGTGCACCATTGAATCATTCATTTGGTACCATTGTCCATTGCTTGCCTGTGAGGATAAAAGAGAGAAGAAACATAAAATAAAGCCATTTTCCCTGTAATGATAACTAAAGCTCTCAAATGTTAATCACTAGTTTAGCTGTGAAAGGGATTTATTTACTTTTAGCTTTTAAAAAGGAACTGAGAGAAACCAATGTGACCCTGACTTTTGGTGAAGATCGATATTTGGCAAAAACTGGCAGCTATCTGTGTAAATGTGTTGTACTGGTATATTCGATGGATACAGCTTGTTATCCAGGTCTGCTATGGTAAGCTATTAACAATCCACTCTCTTGTCCACATATAGTCACTTCTGACTCCAAAAAACTGACGTATTAATGGGAAAGTTTCACAACAAGCTTTCACAAACAGTGTAGAAAAGGAACTTTAAATTCAGATCGCTGACACCTAATTTGTCACCTTTCCCCATCGGAATCCACAAGACGGAGTGGAAGGATTTTTAAAGCCAATTTTCCTTCACGTTCCTGTCACACGCACACTAAAAAGATTGTTTATCTATACCGTCTTACCTTCACATAGCAGTAGTAGTGTCCAGCATGACAACTGTAGCCTGAATGCACCAGAACAGCATAGAGGCCGTACATGACAGGATCGCCTGAGCTCTGAGACATGTAAGGGCGGATGTTTAGAAATTCTGGGTAACCAACATCCTGAAAAAGAAGAAGAAAATGACAGAAAGGTGTGAGATATATAGAGGAATGAGGCAGTTTTGCTAAAAATCAGTCCGTGTCGTGAAAATTCTTTAACCTTTGTTATTTTTCCACCGCTGAAGTTTGCAAACCTCTTCAGTGAAAGGGTGAGTACGCTGGATGTTCGATGCACTGTGAAGCGCTTGGTGGCCGGCACTTTCTTTTTGCACCTGAAGAAGACGAAAAATAAAAATTATGACGACACTCTTTAATCTTTTTTAATTTTAAGACCTTTTCCCCCAAAATTTTAAGATTTACACTCACCACTGACTTTGTTAGATACACTTGTTCAACTGCTTAATGTAAACATCTAGTCAGCCATTCACATGGTAACGACTAAATGCATTTAGGTACGTACACATGGTCACAACGACCTGCTGAAGTTGAAACTGTGCATCAGAATGGAGAAGAAAGGCGATTTAAATTACTTTGAACGTGGTTTGGCCCGTCTGCCATCAACAACCAGTCTATTTCGGAAACTACTGAGCTACTACAGTTATACTGATCTGCATCACGGATGTGCTACCAACAAATCTGCAGCTGTGTGATGCCATCATGTCAATATGGCCCAAGAGGCACCTTGCTGAATACGTGCCACAAAGAATCAAAGCAGCTCTGAAGCCAAAATGGGGTCCAACCCAGTACTAACAAGGTGTACCTAATGAAGTGTCTGGTGAAAGTATTTTGAATCATTTCTGACTACACGAGAGGGGAACTTACTTGGCACACATGTAGGCATTCTCTCCACTTAAAACATCTGGTTTAACAAACAGTTCCAAGGCTCGCACTATGTTTGCTGCTTGCTAAAACAACACAACAGAAATTACGTTACCAAACTTTCCAAAGACAGAAACATGAACATTTCCATGAAAATAAACGTTATACAATAAGGAGATATCGTGCAACATACCCGAATCTCAACGGCGATATCCAGGTAAGGATCGTACGTATCTGAGACACTTTTACAAATAGAGCATTTTACTGAAAGGCAAAAAAAACAAGTCTCACTCTTCTGACAGTACTTGTAAGTAAAATCTGTTGAAGCTGCAGCAACCTCAGTTCAATTTCCTGTAAACATGAAACTGTCAGGCACCTCAAAACAACCTCATCTGACTATTAGAGCAAACTTTAAGGGGAAATTCCTTTTACATTTTAACTTGTTTCTATTTTTCCATTATAGAACAAGCGAAACTCTTGAACCCACACAAAAGAGAGCCCTAAAATTACACGAGCTGCTCCTTAATCTCTCACTTTCAATATGAAAGTTAATCATAATGAATGTCTCTTTTAATAAGATTTAAATTCAATTTAAATTAGAATATTTGAGCAGTGGGTTCTTAAGTAAAACACAGAGATTGTCAAAATTTAACTATTCAATATAGTTTTTTCTCTAAAAAAATAAATAAATAAAATAATTACACAGGATACCTGCATCTTAAGCCAAGGTAAGATACACACATATGACACCTCTCTGTTTTCCATGCATGACTAAAAAGATTATATTAGCCTAATTTAGTATATTGAGTATTAACCTGCATCAAACCATTAAGACTTAATCTGAGCTGCGTGTTTATTCATCAGTCAATACCTCTTGACCTGAGGTAACCTCCAAAGATCTGGTGAACCAGTGTCGTGGCCTGGGTCTGCCTGTCAAGCCTAAAAACACAAAGACAAAAGTTAGTCATGTAATGACTAATGACTAAACAAATATCATAAGAAGCATAAATCCTTACTTCGGATAGCCATTGAGACAGGCTTTCTGCATGGCATCGATGGTGTACCGCAAAAATTCATGGGCGTCCTCTTGACTACCAAAGCGAAAATGTCTTGCAATTTCTGTGGACGACAAAGAGCCCGTCAGATTTCATGCTTTACCAGAGTTACATTTTTCCTCTAGCCTCGCACTTACTGAGACAGGGAGGCTCAGAGAAAGGCGTCTCTCACTTTCCAACTTGTCAATAATGTTCCTTGTATTTGATAAAATGTTGATGAACTGCAATGACCCACAGGCTCATTAAAGAAATAGATCAACCACTGACTACCCAGATTATCTGACTGAGGCCACAGACATTTGTTACATATCGTGATTTCTGACAATAAGTGAAAGCAAAGCAAGAAACAGAGGTTCATTCAAAATAAAAAAAACCTAACAAAAAATTCATTTCTTATTTATAGCATGACAGCTTATCACTGATAGACACCAAAGTAAACCATTAAAGGTCACAAATTGAAGTAATATTTTCATTGTTAAATAACAGAAAAGTTATTGTTTTCCATAATTTTCTACAGAAATGTTTTTATTTATACACAAACAAAATGTAAAAACTGAATTTTGCTGTTAATTCAAAGATTTTTTTCTATTATTTTTTTATTTATTTTTGTTGTTGTTTTAATTACACGTCAAAGATCAGGAAGGAGTTACAAGTGATTTTAATGTTTACAACTTTATTTCTTATAGACAGTCTAACAGCAATGCTTTTTACTTTCATTTACTACAGCAGCATTTCTTTACAATGCAGAAACATGGAGACTTAAGGAGAACACATCAGGTTTTTTTTAAATGGTCATTAGGTGATTGACCGATTTGTCTGACCCACTGAGATTTAACTGAACTGGCCCACAACGTAAAATTAGGTTCCCTCTATAGTCTTCATAACAAGAATAACTGATTATAGTCATTTAACTATTAAAATATGACACGGCACATGTGCACACTTATAAAGTGAATGGCTAGTACAGATAGTAGTGATGTACAACAATCAGTGAGCCGATTCATCGGCTCTCTCTCGGCACTCAAAGGAAATACATGCATGTCGAGGTAATATGATAAATACCACTCCTTTTATAGGCTGGCACTATACTCTTCCTACACTGGCAAACTGGACAGTACAAAACTCTAGCAGTCCTTTGTTTCTTCCTTTAGAAACTAGCACCTCCTGTCCTTTGTGGCCAGTCTCTTTAGCTACACTCCAGCCATCCAAGTTGTCATTTTCCCCAGACAGGTTAACAGTCACACTTTTTTGTAACTATTATAGAAACAGGTTAGGTCAGCACATTCATTTCAAACAGTGGGCTGGCTGTTTCACTATAACTACATAAAGGTCCTTTATCAGGAAATACAGTACACCCTGCAGCCAATCAAACTAGAGCTTTCACCCAGACCAAGGCATAATGACCCAATAAACATGTTATGGTTACAGAGCGGCGTCTAATCTGCAGTAAGAGTCTCATAGTAGAGATAATGTACCCTACTGTTATTTCCTAATGGAAAACTGGATGAGCTAATAGAATGTGGTCATCAACATATTCCCAGCATAGCACCCCTGCACATTCACAACAATGAGTCACCCGAGAGTGGGGAAAAAGGAATATAATACATCAAGCACTAATGATCTATTCCAGGCACTTCCAGGAGAGGAGAGAGGCAACATCTTGAAGACATTAAAGCTGTGGGCATTAATACTGGTGTGTCGTGTTTTTATTTTGTTTGTGAAACCTCAGCTGTGAGATCTGGTGGCAGTTCAGGAATCGGCAGCAGTAAGCTCTTTTGTTTTTGTGCAGTGATATGGCACTGTATTAATGGGCTTTAGAGTTGGATTAGAAATACCGAGGTTGATATTTCAATGTGTGCATTTAAACTGTTCCAGCATTAGCGGCACATTTTAAGCTACAGAGGAGGCCACTAGCTAAATCAATGTATAAAAAACCTGAACACACATACAGCGCATCCTGAGCTCTGATGGGGGGGGGGGGAGAAAGCAGGTGGCCTGTACATTTTTGTGCTAAAGCCCGCAGTCACAAGGAGACAGAAAGGGCATTGGGAAAGGAGGGAGGCAGAGAAAATGAGGCACAGGAGGTGGAGACATGATTGCAGCAGCACATAAGGAGGAAGCAGCCAGGTAGGGAGGGGACTAGGGTGCAATGAAACTACAGCACAGTAACTCGCCGTGTCAGGGCACTACTCACACCTCATCGCTACTGTCTACGTGGGATTCATTCACTAACTGCAGTCTCACTGCTCCACTTCTATACTGCAGTTACTGCCCATTGTTGTCATACGGGACACTGTTGCAACACATTACCCTTGAGAGTAGCCAACCAATAAATGTGACGTCTGAGATAAACCTAGAAGGCATAAACTGCTCAGGCACTGTTAAAGGAGGGCGATCTTACTTTTTAAGTCTCTGATGAAGGAGACGGGCTTAATGGCGTTGCCTGTGTTGGCGAAGGCTTGGATGATATGGTTCTGCATTACACAGATCATACAGAAGCCTGACTGGTGACCTGAACAACAAAGAGGAAGAGGAGTTACACATAACATAAAAGTATAAGCAGGTGTTAGCATTAAATACAAAAACAATACCTTTAACTCAAATTTAAGGGTTAAAAGGCATTCCACAAACCAGCTGCTGCTATGTTAATCTTTTATATAGAGTCTGTTTGAATGAGATGATCAAAACGAGTAAAAAAAACAAAAATGCTCCAAATAATAAATGTCTTGATGCATGCACAATCATCCAGGTAAGGAAATCCCTGGATGATTGGGAGCTCAAAATAAACTAGCTGAACCAAATGAAGCTACACTTCTTGTTTTTCCTTCTTCAGGCACACACAGGGATATAGGCCAGGTAAAAGTAATTCCCCAAACTGTGTGAGAAACTGTTAGTGTTTAAAAAAAAAAAAAGAAAAAAGAAGAAGTAGTAAATGGGATAGTAAATCTACTCACAGACACGGCTGTGCTCCTTTGAGAGTAAGTAGTTGGCAAGTGGCGGCGTGTAGGTGAGACACTGCACTGTGGAATTGAGGAAGCAGGTGTTTCCAAGGTTATGGAGGCCGGCTCCCACCCTGTACACACGCTCCCACTTAAGGGTGATCTTGTTCCCCGGAAAGAGCATCTTCTGCGGAGCAGGGATCCCATCGCTCTGGCCCCCGACCACATTCTCTAAGACTAAAGAAGGGGTACAGGCAATTTTGTGACATTAGCCGAGGACAGAACGCCAGAACTGAGCTTTCAGGGTAAGCATCAAAGAACAAAAGGTCAAACATGGAAAATGTCAGGCCATCAAATTCTGCTCAATTTTCAGTTCATTTTGAGAGCTTACCTTGCCTCTTAATTTGAGCAGGCTCTGCAGCTTTCTGTGCTGTAGCACCCTCAGTCCTAGGATTGAGGATCACATACTTGTTCTTTAGGCTGTCGAGCTGATAGGAGAACCCCTTGGTGGCAGGCTCAAACTCTATTTTCTGCAAAAGGACCTTCTTGGCAGAAGAGGCCAATAGCTTGTTGAGGTCACCCTCATCGCCTGTGTCCTTTCGGCCAGGTTTTAAAGCCTCCTTGAGTTTATCCACTATCGGCATTGTTGGAACATCACTGTGGGGACAAACAGATTGGGTGTCAGCATCACTTCTCAAGACTGCACAAAAAAAATAAAATAAATAAAAATGTACCATTTCAATGATATCAATGACATGCCATCCTTTTTTTTTTATATCTGCAAAAAATGCTCACACAAAATTACTTTGTTTCAGAGTTAAACATGAGCAAAATTAAACCTGCAAATACAAGTTAAATTGCTCTCATAGCTAATAAATTAAGCTCGTTTGTTTGCCCTCCAGTGGGTACCTCTCTAGGCACATTTTCTGACATCACCTTACAAGAGAGATAAGGACTGAGTGCTTCCAGCTGGGTCTTGGCAGCTGTCCCTGCAGTTATGCAAGGCATCAGATGTAACATAGGGTGGGGGAGTGTATGGGATAGGAGAGGGAGAGCATTTATGCTTACACATAAGGTGTGAGCAGCTGTTGTTAACTGTCAAATTACATTTATACAACCAATACAAGTCACGTTTTGACCTAATCAAATTTTTTGTCATCCTCTCGACTCCAGTGAGTGCATAATCAGTAAAAATGTAGCTCCTTAAATTTTGTCACAACAGTTAGAGATCTACATTAACAAGTAATAACAGTAAACCTAAAAGTGTTTTCCACGTACTGTTTCTACACATAAAAAGCAGCTTAATGTACACAAAGACCATTTTAGTGTTGAGAACTGCTGCTTTACACCAGGCAGCTGTAAAGGAGCTCTGATTCAGGCTGCTAAACTAAACAGCTGATGAAGGGTGTTAGTCGATCAAGTTGACTGGCCGGCTGACTGCAGCGGGAAGAAATGAGGAGATCAAAGTCCAAAGGAAAGAGTGACACATTGTTTACACAGCTGATCATTGCAGTTAACAGAGAGAAACTCCAAACTACTGGAGCATTAGAGGGTCGGAGAGTAGGTGACCTGCAATCCTCTCGAGTAACACATTCAACTATCAATCGCTGAACCTGTGACTTACTTTTTAAACTTACGAGTAAGCTATTATTACACAGCATAGCAACGCCATATTTTGATGGTGAGTGTGTAAAACATTCAATCTTCTCTCAGTTTACCCATACAAATGATACCGTCCCCCCCAGATAAAGACAACAAAACATCTAAGGGAAAAAAAACAAACAGAAGCAAAGGCTACATCCTAGAGACAATACAGCACTACGACTTACTCATCAGAGTAGGCAGTGACGTCATGAAGAGGGAAGGAGGGCCGAACATGCATTGTATGCACAAGGGCATGCTGACCTTCACGTGCTGCTGATACTGATACAACTAAGAAGCACAGAGCCCACAGGGAGAGGGAGCTAACTGCAGTGATGCAACCGTCCAAACAGGCAGCTCTGCTGATGCGCTGACCAAAACACGGATGTTTAATCCGATTGTGTCACATTACTGATAACACAGAAACTTTCTGACTGCTGTTTGGGATATGCTGGTTGCATAACTAACAAATGATGCTATTTAAGAGATGGGTCATTTTAAGGTGAGTGAAGGTTTTCACAAACAGTGATAATCTGGGAATAATTACTTACACCGATGCTTAATTTGAAAAAAGAAAAATCTAAAAAAATCGATTAAATCCAAAAATAAAACAAATACAATTCCTCGTCTTGTCAACTCAAGCTTACATCAAGCATAAAATTACACTGGTAAAGCTTTTTAATGTTAAGAGTACTTCAGATATCTTAAAGCCAACTTTAATAAGTTTCCACTTTATGTGGTAATTTATGTTAGCACGGCTTTGTTTTCTGTTCCACTTTCCATCAATGCCCTTTGCCTTTTTCGTTGTACATGTACCATGACAATAAAGGGCTATTCCATTCAATGAAGGAAGGGATGTACACAGGCAGACAGTCATTAAGCGTAAGGTCTTGTTAAGACATTTTGCCTATGTAATCAATATGTAGTGCAATGTCAAACTAAACAATACGACTTAAAGCCTATTTACAGGGGTTTAAAAACTTATAACCTGGTTGTTTCCGATTTTAAAAGGTAATCCTCACACTGATATGAAAATATTTTATTCAATTTGTAGGAACACAACTGATATTGAACTTAAATTTAGATGTTTAGAAAACTGACTTGTAAAGGATAGATTGACTCCATATTACACAGTGAAAGTTCGGAGAACCTCAGTTTGATCCTGAGAGTTCCTTCTGGGATTGCATCACGAAGGGCATCCTGTGTAAACATGCGGCGCGATCGTTTCCGAATAAGTGAGCAACCAAAACTAGCTTTTACTTTTGTAGGATAGATTGCAGCTGAATTAGTTTATTAAGTGCTTTTATGGACAGTCAATAGCAGATTATGTTAGCTACTAATATTTAAACAAAGAATAAAAAAAAAAAAAATGTAGAGACAGTGGGATTACTTTCAAGTACCCTCCAGTGAATACTTGCATTACCCAATACTGACTCTTTATTTGCATTTCGTAAACTATGTATACATAGATCGTGTACATATCCTGCCTAAACTACTGCTGGATGCAGGTGACTTCAAGGCTACCAAAAATGTTGAATTATGAACAACAACTATAGAACAAAAAAAAGATCTTTAATATGAGGTATTAGAGGCATATTTAAAAAAAAGATTCTTTTTGAATATATAGGAGGCATATATATATATATGAGGCAATATATCATTAAAAAAGGGCATTTATTTACAAGGGGTCACCACAGCGGGTAGCTTTACATGTTTTATTTATTTATTGTCTTGTTGAGCCACAGAAGCTTTGGATAATTAACATTACTTACTCAGCATAATTTATCCCTGAAATAATTAATTCTCAACTACTACTCAAACGACAGAGGAAAAAAAAATCCATAAACTATTAAAACAAAACACCAGAATATGAAAACATGCATTCAGCCCTCACCTTCTCCCATATCTGTTCTAAGTCACCCACCACCACTAGAGGAGCATTGGGTCAAACCCACTGCAACACCACATGGTGCTTCCCACAGGCAAGAATTGCTCTAAAAAAAATCTGCCATCCTATATGTTTTTAAAACTGAGGGTTCAGATCACTCTTAAAGAACTTGCTGCAAAGGTTTGTCTAATGACACCAAAAAAAAAACCCCAAAACTGGACTACTCCAGGTTTAATATATAGATCTACAAAAAGCTACCCACTCGCTTCAACACACTCCCACAAGCACACTCAAAGTGTAGAGATTTCACTTCTTAAATCCCACAGCTTATTGTTTTGACCTGCTTATAAATCTACCTGGACGCATAATTTAAGCTATTTTGAGGTCTTGTTTTTTCTAAATGTCGTTAAGAGCTCCATGAAGTAGCCGGTGTAGCTGCTCACCTACTGGTCCCACCACTATGGGCCAATCACCAAAGCTTGAATGCTAGTTTGCTTATCTACAGCCGCAGCTAATCTCGCCCTGAACCGTTTAAAATTTATACAGGAAGCGTCGCTAAATATCGCAACTGCTCGATATTTAATCGTTTATCTGTCCCTGCTGTCGACTGATTCGTGTTCTGCTATTCAATCGTTTAACAGTGGAGCAACGCGGTTAGCAGCCAAGCTAGCTTAACGTGGCGAAAGCCAGCCTCCCTCAGTGCTGCAATGTGGTTAGCATCCCAGCACCCAGGTAGCTAACAAACCTCCCTAACCGCCACATCTCGCCTCTTAGCCCAACGACAGCACCACGTAAACAAGCAGCGAACAGATATTACACGAATACGCCTTTCCGTTCACTTACCTTTCACTCAACGGGACAAAATAATTTAAACTAGAAGCCTCTGCTTCCTCAGATGAAGCTCTTCAATCTAGTATTTTCGCCCATGCTGCATTATGAGAGGGCGATAGAAAAAAAATGACTGACAGGAATCACGGACCAATCAGAGCACAGGTCACGCTGTAGCCGAAAGGTTCAGCCAATCGGCGCTTAACGTGACGTCGACCTGTCGGGAGAGGGCTACACGTGACTTCCAGCCAGCGCTGTTTACCATTGATGCGCGATACCTGATTATGTTTTTATATAACAACAAAAACGCGCGGAAACATGGCAGGGCCTGAATCACACCGCTACTCATGCTCATGAAAATTCCCAGAGGAGGGCAAAAAAAACAAACACCCCCCCCCCATTTTACATTTTTAATTATGCTGTTTCATTTGCTTTTCTTTCTAAGATTGCATTTCATTTGATTGTCATTGCAAAGACCAGCAGTGTTATCCTAAGAGTAGGACATTTTAATGTTAGAATAGTAACGCATTTAAAATCTACAGTGAAAAAGGATTGCATGCTGTGAAATGCTGAATGGACTCATGTTTGCTTGATCTGGGCACATGGATTGGCTCGTGAATGTCACGTTGCTGTTGTCTCCAGTAGGCGGCAGTAGATTGCCTCAAACGAGTCTCTAAATTACAGATTTAGTAAGCTAAAATGATGCATGATGATCTGCACTAAATGCACATTCCTAGGCATTTAGATTTAGCAGCAAAGTGTGCTTGCTGCATGTACTGGTATGAAAATACTGAGCACACCGAAAGAGGTTCATGAATTTAATTGTAAGGGTCAAATGTACAGTAATGTTTCAGATGGCTATGCATACAAAAGTCATCTTATCTTTAAAAAAAAGTCCCATGTGAAACCAGCACATCATACTTGACTACAGTTTCAAATGACGAATCTTTTTACACTCTCATATTAATTATTCATGTCACATTTGCGCCACACTGACGGCAATCTTAGTACCGTCAGTGCGAGAAAAATGATTGGTTACAATCTGTTATTCCCAACAAAAATGTATTTTACTAATGTTAAGAAAATATATGGTGTTCTTTATTTAAATATACTGCAACAAAAATTAAGGGAACAATTCAATGATCTTGTTGTTTTCCACTGACCAAGCCAATGGGCCATTAAATTTTTTTCCCACAGTATATACATACACTTACATTTACATATTTTATTTATCAAAAAAAGAGAATTTAAGTGTTTTCCCAATAATTATTATATGTAGCACCTTAAATAAAATATGTGCTCACACGTACTAAAGTATAACAGTGCCTAGAGCTGTGATCTATATATGTAGAAACAAAACAAACAAAACAACAAACCATGGAGGATTTGATCCTCTTTTAATTCCAACATGTTTTTTTCATTACAGACAATATGAATGTTGCGATATAATTATGTTCAAAGTGCCTTCTTGTCTATTCAGGATTATAGTATAAGAAAAGCAGCGACTGTGGTTAAAGAGTCGTGCTTTAACACAAATCAGTTGCCACACATTTAAAAAGCATGCTCCTGTTCCCTGTGATAGCTCTGCCAGGATGATTGTTTCCTGGTGTTATTTATCAAAGCAGATTCACAGAACTTTGATCAGTAGGTACATGTTAGTTTAATTATAGAACCCTTTAAAACTTGAATAAAGAATTACAGATTAATAGCTCAGGAAGAAATTGTATCATTGAATTATGGTGTTTTCCCCCCTTTGTTCCAGCTGGAGGAGAAGTGGTTTATGAGGATGTGCTTCAGATTCAGGGGCCGGTGTGGCAAAAAGCGCTGAGCTCATAGGAATGATAAGTGAAAACATGAGATCTGCAATTAAAACCTTTTTTTTTTCCTTTTTTAAAAATCCACTCTACAGCTTTTTTGATAATTAAAAGAAGGGGAATTTGATGAGTTTTTTATTTTTGTTTTTGATATTTCTATGGTGGCATATTTAAACTGCAGACATGTGCACAGTGGTAAAGTTAAGGGTCTTCGATGTCCATGAAATCCTTTTTGGGCGCTGCAGAGCCTCTGTACCAGGCACAAGAGTTATCACTCCTCTTGATGCATGCATAGTGTTTAGCTTGTCTTCCATTTTCAGTCTTCTCCATCAACCAGTCCAACCAAAGGCACTCGGATGGGCTGTTGATCATGCAGGGGATGGAGCTGCAGGAGGTGATCTGAGGATCAGAAAAAGCACAGTGATCGTTACAACATCGTGCATCTAGCGGTGATTTGTTTTATGCAACTGGGAAGTGATCATCTTAACATGGTAAATGTAAACTTTAACTACTCCCTTAGACTTTTAATCATAAATTTTCCATACCCTGCATTCGCAGCCCATTTGATAGCGCTCAGTCAGACCCATCTTCTGAGTGGTAGTCAGGTTGTCCCAGGGTTCAAATAAGCCACACAGAGTGACGTGCATTGTCCCATCAGCCTCCAGCATTCCTACAGTGGAAGGAGAGCAAAGTGTAAATCTAGAGGATATATAAGAATCTACATGAAGCCACATTAAAGAACATGTTTGTTATATTACACAACATGTGCCTTACACTGCACTGAAAGTCATACCTGTGATTAGATACTCTTTCCTGCCGTCAGTCTCCAGAGACACTCCACACATCGCAGAAGAGCGAGCTGTGTAGAAGGCATCAATAGTGTTGCTGGGACCTTTGAACATCTGGGAATTCAAGCAAAAACATTTAGATTCCACTGAAGTTTTTACACATGGAAGAAAAATGATAAATGCAATAGCTTTGTCCTAAATACCTTGATCTGTTTAATGTCGTACTTAAGCCGTTTGATGGAATCCCCATAGACGTCATTGCCAACATCCACCTCTTGCTTTCCGACTACCTTTGCCCTGATAACTAGATAAAGACAAGAAAAAAAGAGAAAAAACAACTTGCATTAACATTCATTTTGTGTGAATGCCAGCTTTGTAAGTGGAACGCTGCTTTGTTATGTTAAAACTGAAATGAATCCGCATCTATCTGTATCTGATCTGAGCCCTGCCCAGGTTTGGCATGCTGGAGTTGGCCGCAGCACATTGCTGTGGCTTGAATCTGAGAAGTTTGCATGTGCCAGGTCCTGGGAAGACAGAGGCACATGAGTGTTTCATCAGCTGCAATCAGAGGGAGGAATGCATGCTGCCTGTTCCCAGGTTCCTGGGCCGACACAGGAGGAAGCCAGTCAGCAGTCTTTGAAAAAGCTGAACTAGAGTGCCCCCCGCCCCCAGGCCTCTCAGCCAGCCTGCCTTTCTGTCTGGAGAGAGGTGCTGACATGCAAATCAACCTCCTCCTTTCACATGTAGCCTCCTCCTTTTCTCTCTTGCACTCTGAAGCTGGAAGAAAAGAGCTCATGTGGAAAAAAAACAGGCTTTAATGGAAAATTACTATTAGAGCCATACAAATGAGCCGTTGAGCTAAAATCCCGAGTAGTCAAAAAACAAAAACAAATAAAACCCAAATCAACTTGTGTTTTTCAAAGTTGCTGCTCTTTCCATGTGTGTTCAAAATGTGGAAGTGCAGTACAGTATGATCACATGTCAGCTGCAACCAGACACCCGGCAGTTACTGTATATTCACAGGACTGCAAGGAAGCAAGCGACAGAGCTAACACTAACCAGATGTTCTCTCTCAAGTTCCACTTCAGTCCTTGCTTTCCCAAGGTGGCAGCTACTGACTGTCTCTGATCGCTCCTTGCCAAATAATATCAAGCCCTTTCATTTGCCTTTTTTTATATGAAGCTATGAAGATGTGAGCCATATGTGCCCTCATTCATGAGGCTTAGAGAACATCTCCTTTTAAGGGTCTAAAGCATCAATCCCAGACAAAAGGAAGCAAGAGAAAAAAGGAGAATGTGCGCCCACATGGAGTGATGGAGTGATGGGTCCTGAAGCAAGCACGGGAAGGCAGTCACATTGCCGAAGTATTCTTAGCGTAACAATGTGCTGTGTATACAAGGAGAAGACGGCCCTTTAAAGTCAAGAGGGATACAAAAGAAAAGCTGTGTTAGGGATAATCTACACCAGTCACCGGATTTCTCTTTTTCTTTTTTGTTGTTTACATATCACAAACTCCCTCCCTCCCTCCCTCGCTTTGATGCAGAGTGAGGTAGCCGTGCCGAGAAACTCTCCAACTTCTCAGCAGAGTGTATTAGCGGTAATCCCCCTTTGCTCCAATGTGTCGAATCAAACAGAGACCTCTTCTTCTACGCCTAAAAGCAGGAATTAGAGCAGGTGGAAATAACCACAGGATGTTAAAGAGGCATAAAGTGAAAAATACTGAAAATGGGGTCTTATGCGCATACTGATATATAATCTTAGCATGTTTTAGAATTAGGTGTAGCTCTTGAGTTACATGTACATGAGAAAATAAGGCAAGTTATCGGGGAAAAAAGGATCTTTAAGCTAATTAATGTGATATTCCTTTGACATGCCACCTATTTGATTTGATGGATTTTTCCTCCACAAACTGTTCGAGCGGTTTAGAAGTACAACTTTATTCTCTGTGCTGGTATATAGTGTGTATGCAAGTTCTTGCCAGAGCCTGGATGTTTACTGGAACAGGCTGACAAAGCCCTTTAAAAATCATAAGTTTCACAGAACTGGAAACCGAAGGAACCATCTAATTTTCTAGTTACTCAAACAATAAACACAATATTTTGCATGCAGTATTGTGGTCATGGGAGGGTTTTAAAAACAAAGAACAAAAAAGCAAATGCATGTCATGTAATTGAAGAGCATGTGCCCTCGTCTTCCTCTCCGAGGAGCCACAAAGCGGTCAGAGTGCGAAAAAGTCAAGTACAAATTCAAACTGACTATCCTGCTGATCCTGTGCAAAGAGATACAGACTAATCTGAGGTAATCCTTTGTTTTCCTTTTAAAAACGGACAATTGTAGAGTTTAAATACTCATCACCTCATCGGTGTGCGTGTGGTAAGCAAAAGGTCCCCGGTACGATTCCAGCCAGGGATACAAATCGCCTTCAGGGAAGAGCATCCGATGTAAAACGCAAACACATGAAGCTATGGACGAAGATAACTTTAAAATCTCATCATCTACATTAGCCGTTAGTTTTGTTATGCCTTGCATAAAAAAATGTAGCGTTTTTAGCGTTTTCTCCTGTTTTTTTTACAGTCTGCATGTGACTGAGGCCATGGACATAACGTTCACATGCAGTTTCCTAAAGGGGAGTTGCAAGTGTCGCACTGCACGGATCAATCCAGCGCGCTATTGCAAGTGGTGCTGGAGCTTAAGGCAGCTGCTGTGGTTATTTGCACAAATTCTGTCCAGCTCAAAGGACGGAAATCTGGTTTTAATATCAGCTGTGTTTGCACAGCTTGCAATTTATGAGCTGCTTTTGTCCCAGAAGTCGTACCCACTAATGTTAACTTTCTGTTCAAGAACCAATATGACTCACTTTCTTTCTTCACAAAAAGCAGCACAGATAGTTTTTGAATTTAAAAAGAAAAAGAAAAGTAAAGAATAATGAGTGCGGTTTATGAATACCAAACATTCCTCTGCCTCCGCCAAGGAACCAGAAGATAGATTTCCATTTATGAGGAAAGATTGCTCTGACTGTTTTGACAGTGGAACTGTTTACAACAAAACTTGATCCTAGGCGTGCACTACAAACCAGGCTCTACAAAGCCAGACTTACTTTGCTGGATAAAACCATATACACCAATCAGTGGCAGTTACTTTTTTCTCCTAATCACATTTTCTCTATCAGCCTCTGTGCTGACTCCCAGTTAAGGGGGGTTCTGACAAGACATTAGACTCTTCTTCTGCACAAAGTTGACCAACAGCTGACTTCAGTAAATAGGAAAATGATGGCAGATGGCTGCCCCTCCCTGGTTCTGGTTTTGCCCGAGGTTTCCTACTGTTGTGATTTGGTCCTGTAGACATAAAACTGAATTGAATTGAAAATCATTGTTGTTCCAGATACAAGGATAAAAGAAGTCTCTGATTTTGTGTGTGTGTGTGTGTGTGTGCTTTTTTTGTTCCTGTAGCACCCAGGAGTTGCAATAGATATTAAAAGGTGCTACTTATCCTTAACTATCACTGCTCACTGACATCAAACCAACCCATCTCCATGTTTATCCAAATCTCTGAAAATAAGCTGGTTAAGTCTGCAGCATAAGTTACCATGGCGATCAACTGAGGTTAAAAAAAAAAGAGAACCACTGTTATGAGATTAAAAACTCTGGCTCAAGGCTTAAGCCTCCATTAATCTTAGTATCAAACTTGCATCTGGAATTTTCATTTTATATCGACTTTCAGGTTATACGAAGGCCCACCTTTAAAAATGACATCACAAGTGGTGTAATGATCTTCCTGCACTGTGGAAATGAACTGCTCTTCAGTAAGTATCTGTAATCTCCAAAAACCAAAACCAGCACTAGCTATGTGATACTTTAGCAATACTTCCAAGTCAGTTAGCTATCTGGCACTTATTAAGATAGTATCTTGACTTATTTTAATCTACATAAGAATGCTGTATTTAATACACACACATCATTTATTATAACACAAGTGGCCCATGGTTCAAAGAAAAACATGATTCACCTTCACTTTAAGCCCAAGAAGAATAAGAATTTTGAATGAGCTTGCTTAATGCAAAATTTCATCAACCCACTGAGGTAGCAGTCAGTTCATGGGCTGGTGAAGCAGATTGCCAACGATTTCGTAAATTCCCGAAACTTCTCTCTGACGTTTAAATAAGTTGTGCAAGTGTGCAACAGTTGACTGCCCTCTCTGTGACCCAGCAACTTGGTGAAGTTTTGCTGGCGCTTTTCTTCTCCAACTAGCTTGAGCCCACTCTTAAACTTTGCCTAAACCCCCGAAGACACAAACTCAAGAATATTTGGTCAAGAAACAGATTCCCCGAGACTCTATGGTGGTTTATGTTTATGTGAGGGTCTATCCATGGTGCTGAAGCAGGAGCGGAGGGTCAAGGTCATGTTAGAAACTGACTTAAGAGATGGAAATGAGGTGAATCAGCTGTGAGGCTGAGATGACTGCCAGCATCTTCGTTTTTCTAGAGTTCTGCACAATCTGCCTAATCAAAAAACTGAACTTATTTTAATAGGTTCACTTTGTAAAGCCTAAAGCACCAAAATAGGGTAAAAAGAAAGAAAAATTGTCTTCCCTTTTAATGCGGTATCTGACGTTCCATTTGTGTACATTCTCAGGTAGCATAATAAAGTTTATTCATCCTCTTGAGCAATGGAATCCAGTGAGTAAAAATCTTTGAATAAGTCACCTTCTGTCCACATGCCACACACTCAGCCATCTCAGAAGCAAGAAAAAAGACCCGGAGCTGGACAGGCTGGTCACTGTAAACAGTCCTGTTAGCTTAAGGTCTGTGTTGAAGGCAGCAACAAGTACTTTTTTGTAACAGGCGAAATTAAAGGGAAATTATCCTCAGGAGTGTTTGAGTAGGATTAAATGAATTTGCCTTTCAGTAAACTATATGATCACTGAGGTGATACTGGTGAAAGAAAATGAAGTTATATTCATGTTGTCATAAACAAGCACAAACACAAATGATTTTGTTTAAAGTCTCCTTAGCAACAACAAGGA
Organism: Haplochromis burtoni; assembly: GCF_018398535.1. Lineage (NCBI taxonomy): Eukaryota > Metazoa > Chordata > Actinopteri > Cichliformes > Cichlidae > Haplochromis > Haplochromis burtoni. The sequence goes on from NW_024582570.1 coordinate 395,397, forward strand.
ATAATGTGGTTTACTGTAGATTAAAAAAAAGCCTAAAATGGTATTGAAGAAGACAAAACTCCAGACAGTATATTGATGTGTCTATGAAAGAGCATTGAAACTATCAACAGAAGATTAGAGAAAAAGAGGAGGGCAGTGGAAAGAAAGACTGGGGGACAGAAAATTCCATCCTCCTCCCACTGCAACTGTAAACACGGGAGCTGGGCAGTCTCCCTCTCAGAATACGATGGTTTCCTTGTGGGGGGAAAAAAAAACCCCAAACCAATTTATCCTAGACATTGCTAACTAATACATTAATGGCAAAAACACAACTTGATGTGTTGATTGTTAGTCTAAAAATCAACTTACCGACGTCTGAGTTGCAGAACACCTGCTGGGGATGCCTCGGGGAGCAGCTGCAGGCTTCTGCCAGTTGTTGCACTCGCCAAAGACACAGGATGGCCAGAGTGACAAAACATCTCTTCATCGTCCAGGTCATCTCTGAAAACTACGCTTTCTAACTGAAACTGGAAAAGTGAGTGAGGGTATAGATATAGACCTGCCTGTCGGGTTTAAAGGAAACGAGTCGCTGTCCTTGGCTAGAAGTCGACGCACGACGGTGCTGTGCATAAAATGATGCACAGGGCACGAGAGAAAATGTAATCCTGCTAAAGACTGCACACCAAGTCTGTTTTCCACTACCCTCAGCAGCAGCAGCCACGTTTTATTAGCAGGCAGCAGCAGCAAACTCCTCCCCCCCTCCGGTGGCCAGAGAGCGCAAGAGCGCGACAGAGGTCAGGAGCTGCCGACTTTACACACGCACCCCTTAAACTACGTAAATCTCAGGCTGATGCATGAGGAGGCGGATAATTGTTTTTAGGAAACGACGGTGATAACAAACAGCATCACCCTGTGACACACGTATTTTGGGACTTGTGACTTTTTCCCCTTTTTTTTTCGTAAGTTTTACGCGAAGTGTTTCCTCACTCTTGCACGCCACTCCATAAAAGTACAAGTCTTGCAGTGAGAGTATGTAGGTATTACCATGGAAATAATGGGCATCTAAAATATTTTAAAATGTTTTAATTGTTTAATTTTTGTACTTTTTTAAGGCCCCTTCTTTCATTTAACTAATTATTTGACTTATACCTTGTGTGGTTTCGCGCGTGTAAACTCTCGCGTTGTTTTAATTATAGCAACATTTTATATTTTATCATTTTTTTATCTGAAGGTTTTTAAGAAATAGTAAATAAAAAAGTGCAATATTTCCCCCCGAAATACGGTAGAGCAGTAAAAACTAAAATTTGGCATAAAAAAACTATCTGTTCTTCAGTTTGTGTGGTTCCTGCCACGGAGGTAACATTTGTTTCTCTAATCATAATAAACAATTTCTCAGTGGATTATATATAAATACCTACAAAAGGCATCAAAGAGCTTGGAACCTGAACATCTGGATTCAACTCCAGAGGTAAGAAAGCGTCAGACTAAATCTTACTGACGTTTACAACTATGCTACTAACTTAAAATACAACTTTGGAATGAAAAGCCTTTCTAGATGGACGTGTGTGTATGTGTGTGTGTGTGTGTGTGTGTGTTACTCATTTAAATTGTTAGATAAGGACAGGAGCTTTGTTTGTTTTAATGATAATAAATATGACGTATTACAATGCATTACTATTGTTAATACATGATATTCATTATAGTCTCTGTACTGGACACCATGAGGCAATGGCTCAGCACACCAGAATAGTCTTGTGACTACATTTCTCCACTAACAGGAAACCAAAAGGAGCAAATACTGTGGAAGTTTAAAAAAAGTCTGTATAGTCTCATCAAACGAAGTGATTCAATTATCACATCCTGAGAGAAATCCCCAGTACAGCAACAACTATATAAGCCATTTGTTGCCGTACCTTTTAAAAACACATTCAGCAATCATGGAGCAACACTGATATTTAGTGTCTTTTAGCCCAGTTTTTTGCATTAACAAACTCCTGGAGGAAATCTCTGTCTTGGCATAAATAATTCTTCTATCATGCTAAAAAACTATCCTATAAAATCAATGAGACTCCTGTGAGGGCAAAACCATTTGGCAAAGCTGTGGCCTGGACAGACAAACAATTTACTAAAAATTGCTATAAATCTCACTTAAGCTGTGGGTAGCGGGAAATTCAGGCCACAATCCCCTGCAGGTTCATCGCTCAACTCCTTTCCCTTTGCCAGGTCTTGTCACGGCAACATTTGATTCACTGTCACAAAAATATTGATTTTAGATGCTTTAAACATTTGCACACATGATAATTCGCCTATGAGTAAATCCTAACGTGGGTCAGGCTGAGTAATCCGTAGCCCACGCTGCGCAGTTATCTGAGGTTGGAATTTAGCGAGAGTGTTTATGTATCTTGTAGTCACTTTCAGGAACTCCTAAAACACTGTCTGACAGAAGGAGGTGTGGCACGGTGGAGAGAAGTGACATCATGCCCTTAAAGTTAATGAGCTCAGTCTGGCAGCAATTCAGCAGCTCCCACCCCCAGCCTGCCGAGAAAGAAACATTATGCTATAGTCGAATTCCTGAGTCGTTCCTCATCCCGTATTCATGTACAGAAATAAATGGAAAGTTTACCGCTGATTCTGGAAACTGAGGATCTTAAGAGTTTTAGGGTTGCGGCCTCTTGTGTTGATTCTGGCACAGGAGGGCGAGATCACAGCGAGGGCATGATGTACAGTATTCAGCGATTAGAGCTGATGATGAATGAAGAAGAATGCCAGAGAGGGGACTGGATCTGCTGTGGCTGCCTCGCTCCCTGACATCATATTTGGCCACTGACTGTGAGTCCTCTGGCCACTCCGGCAAATATTTCCACTGTTTTTCATGGCTGAACAATTTTTGCATGTTTTTCTTTTCCACAGGTCTTTTACTTGATGGCTGTGTTAAAGAAAATTTAAAAAAAAAACACAGGCGGGAGAGGAAGAAAGCAAAATGGTACAACCAAATTTGTCAGGGTCCTGGGTCTCCTGACCCAGCGTTTTAGTTCTTTGTGGGTTTTGTGTTATTGTACTTGATGTGAGTTTCTATGGTTTCTAGTTTCAATCCCTTGCCCTTCATGTTTCTCTATGTCCCCTCTGTTCTGTGTAAGTCTGTGTCTGCATGTTTGAGTTCCCCTCTGTGTCTCTCGGTTCTCAGAGTCCTCTGCCTTATGGTTTATGTCTCTGTGTTTCTTAGTTGCTGTCTCCACTGTGTTAAGTTCGCGTCTCTGTGTGATCCTTCCTGTTTTACTTTGAAGGTCCGTGACTTATGTGAATGTGTCCTGCTTTGCTTGTCTCGTCAGTTCTAATTTCCCCCAGCTGTGCTCTCCTTCTGTGTCTCATTCTCCTCGTTACTTCCCAGTGTATTTAGACCCTGTGTTTCTCTGTGTCAGTGTTGCGTCGTACCCTCAACAAGCTGTGTGTGTTTCGCCTCTGTGTTACCAGTGTTTTGTTTCCAGCTCTAGTTCCAGTTCAGTATTTCTGCTTCAGTGTTTTAGTCCACCAGCGTTTTTGTTTGTCTTTTGGTGAGTTTAGTTAGAGGTTTTCCAGCAATAAAGCTGCGCTTTAAGTTGAACTTCTGTGTCTGAGTCCTGCATTTTGGATCCACCACTCCTGCTTGCCCGCCTGCCACACAGCCAACCATGACAAAATTGGTGTCATCTGCGTAACTCATTACCTTTGTTAAATTCAGACATTTATTTTACCGTTGTATTTACATGTACCTTTGGAGTGAGATCACCACCAATTAGATAAGAAAAATTCCCAAACTGTTTGAACTCTGGTAAGTCGTTATGACTCGTAAACAGAGTGCAGTTTACCAGAAACAATAGACCTTAGAGGGACAATACCACAGAAGATGGGTGTGAGAAAAATCAAGACAAACATACAAAAGGAAGTGACACATCTGAGACAGAGTTGCCAGAAATATGCTTCTGTTTAATACAACTGTTTACCAGGGGCACTGGGGAACACCAGATGCCTTCTTTAAGGCAAGGCCTGCTGCCTCCTGTCCAAACAGTCTGCTTCCTTTACACTCATATGCTGACTGATGTGATACGCTCTGCTCACATATCACACCCTTGTCCTGAGCTCCTGGGTATATTCTGAGCGATTTCCCGCACTACGACTCTCTCTTTAGAACAGAGTTTTATCCACCAGTCGAGATCTGGATGATTGTATCAACATTTGGTTTTAATTCGTTGAAAGAGGGCGGATTTGTCAAAGAAGTGCAATGTAAGCAGCCCCCTCTGTGTACATTACCAGCTACAAATGCCAAAAGGGGCTTAAAAATGGCCTGAACCTCCATTCCCTAAATTACAGACTTGCAAGGCCAGGAATACTCTCAAAAGGAAGTGCCCAGTAAGGCATAAAAAAGAGGTTTTCATTGTGGGTACTGGTGGGTGCTGTGGCACTGACCCACATCCTCTGACTCCCAAACAGACCCCTCGCCTGTTATCTGCACACATTGCACATGACCTGACCGCCACGCGGATTTCCAACTGTCCAGCCCCTCTTTTAACCCCCAGCCACAACCCACGGGGTATTTCCAATAACTTTCCATCCATCATTGCAGCTATTCGCAATTCACCGGTGACAATGGAAGACAGTGAATCAGCATTAGGAAACTGCTTCAGGGACACCGATGTGGAAGAAAACATCTGTTTGAAGTTCCACGCACTCTGAGGTCAAATGTCCACATCCACAGATGGTTAGCAACTGAGATGTTAGTCACCATGAGTCTGCTGATAATATCCAAAAAGCTTTCTTAGTCTCTTCAGTGCATTTTAATAAGTGGTGCCTCTCTGGGTAACTACGGTGAGTGTGTTTACAGGAACTTTCACTTTTACCTAACAGGCACAGACTTGTAAAATATCAAGTTTGTACAAAATGTACAGTCATTTCCTCTGCAGACAAAGGCACTACCATTTCGTGACTTTGGTACTGTGGGCAGCTCCTTAAATGATGAGCAACTTAAAGAGGGGAATAGATGTTGTGCAATTTTTTTTAACCTGCTAATTCCCACAGAAATCCAAATCCACTAGAAAGCTGTTTCCTCTTACACATGGGAATTGGGACATGGGACTGGTTCGAATATAGTGACTACACCTTTCTATCTAACATTCAAACACATTCATACTGTGAGGAACACATCAGAGACTGGAGCAGCCAAGTATCAAACTACCAACCTTCTCATTAGTAAATGAGCTGCTACGTTCTGAGCTACATCCAACAGACTCAGAGGAAATCAGAAATGTGTTTTCAGTATTCCAGTAGTTGTTAGCATAGTTCTTTTTTTTCTTAAAAAGTCACGTGAAACATCTAAAACGCTAAGAACACCTTCACTGCTACCCTTTATTCCATAGAAATGAAAAGGGTCAGTAGCAGTCAGGTGCTGCTAATAAAATATACTCAATTAACTGAGCATCAGCTAAGTGTGAGCACTCCTTGAAAAGCAGAAGATTTTGAACTTTGTTGGTCTGGGGCATTTAGCTATGTGTTAATATAATGTCGCAATCTTCCAGGAAATTCACCCTAAGGTCAGACTATCCTCGGACAAATTGTGTAAAACCCGAGAGCTACACCTTAGGATCTACAGGCCTCGGTTAGCAGGTTAAATTTTAAAGTTCGTGACAGAACAATTAGAAAAAGACTGAAGAAATGTTGGTTGTGAGGGTTGCCAGGAGAAAGTGTCTTCTTTCACGCAGCTTGCGTTTGTAAAATTGCATCTGAACAAACCACGAGACTTCTGGAACAAAGTGGAGATGTTTGGCCACATTTGGTGAAATCAAACAGCGTATTAGCACAAATACCTCAAACCAGCTTGAGCTCCTCTGTATACCTCTGTGCCTCCATGTGCCACCTCTGTGCCTTTGTCCTATCATCTCTTTTAGCTCTGTCACATTGTGTTTGCCACTTCCCTGTTCCCGTTCTGTGACATTTTGAACTTCCTGTATTTCTGTTAGCATTAACGCCGTTTTGATCTCCTCACTCCTGCATTTGGATGCGCAATCTATCTTCTACACAGCTGAACCTTCACATTTGCAAAGAAAAGTGGGGCAAAAACCCTCCGCGATGCTGTGAGACTGAGACCCTTTGCTGCGGAACATTTCAGTATTAATGTGATGCTTAATTCTCGGCATGTTTGCAACTTGGTTTGTTATGTTGTTGTGCACTTTTGCCATAACGACACACTTAGTTGCATCTGACATCGGTGGAAATTGGGAAATTCTGGAGGATGTTCAGATGATGAAGATTACATAGTAAGAAGAACATTGTTCATAAAAGCCATGTGGAATTTCAAAATTCTGGGGCTGACCAAACAAACAGAATATGTCATGACATGCGGGGTTAATTTTTTGGTGGGTTAAGTGACACAATAATGAAAAAGCTGCCAGATATTACTCACAAAGCAAGTCTGCCCTTATGATGAAATAGGCAAACCTTTCCTTCTTGTAAGTATATATTAGAGTACATTAAACAATCGCCTTAGGATGGGGCTACTTGTGAATTGATCTATTTTCTATCAACCAAACGGTTGTTCTGAGTTTATACTAGACTAAAGATTAAGTATTTGGTAATCTTTAAATCTAAAGCCCACGCAGATTGCGTAGTTTGATCGACTGGTTCGGTACAGCTCTTGTTGTTTTTCCCACCTGCCCGGGCATGTAGGGGCGCTGCTGTCATGAATGACTCTCAGTTGTGTGAAGATGAAATGCAGGAAGACTTGAAGACAGTCTGGAGGGTGGTAAAAACAATCACCTGGGAAAATTTCATGATTCATGACGTGAGACTGCAATAACCTTTCATCAAAGCCCTGTAAACAGTTTTGTATTCGGTGTCCTACCGGGAGATAAATCTGACAGGCTTAACAGCTGTTGTTTTTATTCATTTTAACTTTTAAGACCTTTAAGTGTGACCTTTGACCTTTTTCATGCGGAGGGTGCTTGTATCATCTTACTTGCCGTTATCTGTGCAGGTACATTGGCTCAAGCACACCCCCTGTGAAGAGCAGTTAAAAATATTGTCAGTTTTTGAGAAATGTGCCAAAAGTCTGTTGTGGAGTGCAGAACTGCATTCACATGTCATCTGTATGAACAAATACATCTTCAGATATTTGTTAAAAAATGATGACAAAGTCATTCCTGAGCATTTTCAAACTAGCTTCTAGTATAAATCACTCATGTACTTATATAAGAGTATACATCATATACTTTACAGCTTTACAATTTACAACCAGCTTGCAGGGAGGCGAGGCTTCAGTGAGACAAATGACACAAAATTGCTGATTAGTTTTGGAAAGAACAACTGGAGTATCTGCAGTATCTGCCGTAAAGACATTTTATTACTCATATCAGTGTCATACTTCCTTCTCCTTCTGGACTGTAACAAACTGTCTGACAGCAGATGCCGTTTAAGCAGTGTTCATGTCTGGATCTGTAATGTATTTGCTAGAATTTGGCTAAAACCTGTGGAAGAAACAACTTATAATATTAATAAATCGGAATGCATTATGTCTGGTGGAATGAACGTATGAATCAATTTGGTGATTAATGTAACATTTAGACTTGTCTTGTGTTTCATATCAGGCTAAACTGCCTATTACATTCCACATTATGATTTATTTGTTCTTGTAAGGAACAAATCTTTCAAAATAAGACGAATGCACAAAAAAAATAATGCGGAAATCACTGTTTATTTGCCAGAAAAATATTTGTCAGTAATAAAAAAGAAAAAGAAAATTCACATGGATTGTAATGAAAGCATCTTATTGCAACACACTAAATAATAAGGAAACAAAGTCACCAGGATTTTCTTTTAATCAGGAACAAATCATTCAAAAGAAGATGACTCATACAATTTTCACAGAAACCCCTTTTCACCTTTTTAATAAATGATGCTATGATTCTTAAATGTGAAGAAGATATGTTTCATATATATGTCAGAAATATCAGTAATCAAAACAATTGGGACTCGCATGGATAATAATGAAGCCAATTGATTTCACTCCATGAAATAATAAGGAAACAAAGATCCTGGACCTGACGCTGCATCACACATACTCTGGTGTCACTACAATCTGGTAGGTGAACTGGTCACCAGCACAGGGATAAGGAAGGACCTGAGTAGCATTCGCAGAGACGGAAGCCATATTGCTTTTGAAGTCCTGGATTTGACAAACATACTGGCCCTGGCAGACCAGCAAGATCCGGTTACGAAAGAGGATTTCACTTTGGCTGATGTAGCTTTGGGGTGTCAGCTTTGCCACAGGAAAAGACTCACATCTCACACCATGGTTTGAACATTCCTGCCTGTTCATGAGAATATTTGCTTGCCACCTCTTTACAGTGTCCTTGAAGATGAGGCTGTTGTGGACAGGTGTGGTAAATGACTTGGATCTGGTTTGACTGTAAGGATTATAGCCATAGTTGTTATAGTGGTTGTTGTACTGTCCGGACTGGGTTTCAGAGGATGAAACCTCTAAAACGATGCTCCAGGGCTCAGCAGTGTAGATCCTGGGCTGGTAATCAATATTTTCTTTGCCGAACTTTTGCTTTGTCAGATTACTGAAGAGGAGCACATTAAACTGAAAAGCTTTCAACATATTATCACGATACACGGTCTTGTGAGTGCTGTAGAGCGGAGAGCTGGACTCTATCACATACAGCTTCTCAGCAGGAATCATAGGAAAACGAATGCGTCCCAACAGATCAGCCTGCGTTTCCAAATCGATGGAGTCGCCTTTCTCACTGATCCATCTCTCTACAGACTGCAGCACAAAATATTCATCTGGCGCCACCAAATCTGAGCGAGTAAGAAGAGCCCTAAGAAGCCCCACTGAGAGGCCGGACCAAGCTGGAGACCTGGTCAGGTTTTGGTAGTTCCAGGCCATGTACTGGACACAGTTCTCCTCAAGCACTAAGTCCTTGGTCTCCACTGCATACTTGTAAAAAGACACCTGGTTGTGAAAGGTGGAGTCTTCTGGGAGGATTTTAGAAAACAGTCGGCCAATGTCCTCCATCAGCTGCTTTAACCCAAAATCAGAAGCCATTTGGTGGAGACACAGTGCAGAGGAGAGGGTCACATCTATCTTACGGGTGTAAATGTACCTAATGAAGATCAGATTATCGAATATTAGAATTTGTACACATTTGTAGATGATTGCAAAACATTTAGATGTTTTAAAGAATAAGTCATCTACTGCAAATGCAGCAAAACATTACGTTCATTATACCTGATGAAGGAGGTGAAATGTGGCTGGCAGGGCAAGCTGAGGTTGACTGTGATGTTAGTAATCCACACTGAAGTATTAAAGAATGGGATTTGTGACAGGATCATTTTGTGAGCACAGATGGTTTTCTCACTTATCTCTGGGGTCCCATCCTCCTGTTTGTTCCCAGTAGGACTCTGCACTACGATCAGGAAGTCACAGCTATTTCCATCATCAAAGATTTGGCCGAGAAAGTCAGACAGACCGATACTGTGGTCCAGGGAGTGAGTAGAATCATTGATGTCCACATTAATGCCTGAAAAAGAATAATTAATGTAATGAACAAAGGGGGAATGAGCGGTGATCAAGCCATATTCAGCACCAATGCTTCTATGGGTTCTACAAAACGTTTGTTTTTTAAGAGTTTTGATACCTACTTCCTGTTTCACAAACTACTCCAACATCCTCTTTGTGCGTGCAGTCAGTTTCTCCCCAGCCTTTGAATTCACAGGTGAAGAGATGTGTTTCTGTGCCTTTACAATTGATGTCATCCAGCCAAATAGGTCCAGGTGCTACAATGGAAATTTAAAGGGAAGGGAATTTGTTTACATTTCTAGCTATGACAGAGTTGTGATTTGTAGTGGTTGTTATGTTGAGCCTAATCTCAACTATTTTCTGTACAGTCATTGCACTGCCCTCTGCTGGAGGATCATTTATATAAATGAAATAAAAGCCACCTTGTCCGTAGTCCTTCCCAGTCACAATAGATTTGGCACCAGGGAAGTTGAGCTGGCGACACAACACCCGGGCATCAGCCATGTCCCAGTTGTCGTCACACACTGTTCCCCATTTCCCATCATGGTAGATTTCCACACGGCCCTCTGACACGTTCTTAGAGCCAAACAGCCTCACATCACCTTCCTGCGGTTCGTGGTGTGTTTCTATTGAAATATATATAAAAATAGGTTATGTGAGCAAAGACCATGATGATGGAAACCACATATTCTAGCCCTTCATTCCAAGTTAATTGGTCACTCTCAAAATCTATTTGTAATTCACTTTCATACTCACATATCATACTCACATAGTCATATCTACTGCATAGCAGCTATAGGATTTATTTGAACTGCTTCGTATGCAAACTGGTGATTACTCACTTAAGATGTCAAATTTGTAAGCCCTTGCAGACATGTGCAGAAGCAGAAGAATCCAAAGAGTGCGTAGATTTTGATGCGTGAGCATTTTCGACTTCCGGTGTAGGACTGACACAGTGATTAACAAGAAAGAAATAATGTGAGAAATCTGCTCCGTCAGCTGCTTTTGTTTTCAGTACAGCGCACTGCAAAATCTACTCAAATTAAATGTCTCGACCAAATTTGTGCATGAAAAAAAAGTCAAACTTAAATCTAAAAACCTTACAAAAAATAAAGCCACATTACCCTTTTTGTGTTATCGAGCTGCGCTGTCCGCAAATGTGCTCCTGAGTGTGTCTTGCCCAAGGTTCACTCCTTTTAAAGTCCCGTGACAAAGGAAAGAGGGGAAGAGGGGGCTAAATGAACGTGCACTCCTCCAGATTCTGTGAGTTTCACTTCACATTAAACTCCTCTTTTCCAAGCACCTTTCCTAAGTTTCATTTCTCATTAAAGCAGAAGACCACACCGGTTGCATAACTTTTTGTGGGTAAGTTGAAACTTGTCGGATAAAAATGTCTGCACTTTACTTGAACTCGTGATTGGATAAAGATCCCTATGTCAGCAGAAAAGCAGAAAGAACAGACAAGTAATGGAAAAGAAACAACCACTGACTTTGAGATTGTAAAGCCCCAAAAGTTAGAGGAAATAATTATAATCTGAAAAATCATTCATCTGTATAAGAAAGGAAACACTAATGTTTAATTTTCACCAGTTAACCTGTGAAGAAAGTGATCCATCGCAATACAGCCCTGCATTCTCCGATTTGACATGTATTTTCAAGTGAAGAATAAAATGGGACTACACTTCTGTAACTGTTAGAGTCATGTGTTTTACAGTTTTCAAGAGTAAACAGATAAACAAACCGGGGTGCGTAGATTAAAAAAAGAAAAACGATAATAATAATAATACAAAAAAATCACCACCATGCAAATAGGTAAGAGTGCTTCATTGGAGACTTACTGCAGTGATAAATGTTTGAGGTTATTTAAACGTAACTGATGGAGTGAGTAGCTGCTCATTTCTCAAACAACCATGCAAAAACACATCTTTCTGTTTTAGAAGGGTCGAAATATTAGCGTGCATTAAATAAAGAGAACAACTAAAGAGACTGCTGAAACTACAAAAACTGACAGTGGTGAAACTTTGTCTTCCAGAAAGAAATGTGGCTGTGTCTTTGATGGTCGTGTTTGGAAATGAGTTTTGGTCAAATCAAATTAAACAGCAGAACTCAAGGCTAGGTTTTGGGGATCAGGACTAAACAGTTGCCATAAGAAAATCACTTGCCAGAGAGGATTCTTTTTTTTTAAAGGCTTCAGTTTGCAACACAGTGTAAAGATAGGGCTCTGGAGTTATGGAAAAAAGGACATCTAATCCAAATTTACCCTGTTCCACAGTAAATTTGTCTTCCTACTTGTCAGAAAGACAAGCAGATGAAATGATGCACCCATCGTGTCTGGGGTCTACAAGAACAACCCAGGTTGGTGGCTTTGGGGTGCTTTAGAATGTGAGGTTCAGATTATGGGAGAGTGGTTCAGTGAGCATAAGATATCATTTCCACGCATGGACTGGCTAACACAGAGACCAGACCCAAAACCTATTGTCACGGCGGGGCGAGCTACGCACAGTAGCTCGGCGTGCCGGTGTAGCGTGCTGACTAGACCCAAGCGCGGCTACGGCTAGCGGTGGGTTTGGAGCAGACACGCAGTTATTCTAGTAACGATCAGTGCACGAAGCGTGGCTTCGGAACTGTCGTTACAGACAGAGAGCGAGCGGAGCCGGGAAGAGAAAAAGGATTGAAGGGAAAAACACTCACGGTTGCTGAATCAGGCGGAGACTGACGTCGGCAGAGTTTCGGAGCTCCTGACACGAAGAGAATGATGTCTGAGCGGCGAACAGGTGGGTGGCGTCTCTCTTTTGCCAAAACAATGTCGGACTCTGTAGTTTTCTCTGGTCCCCTCCCCAATCAGACCAGGAGTGACATGTTTAGCCGCATGTTCTCCTTAAATTGCTGGCTGTCTGAGTGGTGTCCCAGAAACGATGTGGGCTTCATAGATAATTGGCAAACCTTCTGGAGGAAACCTGGTCTTGTTAGGAGAGACGGCATCCATCCCACTTTGGATGGAGCAGCTCTCATTTCTAGAAATATGGACAAATTTATTAAACCCCCCAAAATATGACTATCCAGAGTTGGGACCAGGAAGCAGAGTTGCAGTCTTACACACCTCTCTGCAGCTTCTCTCCTCCTGCTACCCCCCCAAAAACCCATCTCCATAGAGACTGTGTCAGCTTCCAAACAGACAAAACAAACTAAAAACCAGCAACAAACAACTTAAACATAAACAATTACAAAGAAAGAACAATACAGTATCCACATCTGAACCAAAGAGTAAAACAGTGAAATGTGGATTATTAAATATTAGGTCTCTCTCCTCCAAGTCTCTGTTAGTACATGACTTAATAATTGATCAACAAATTGATTTACTCTGCCTTACAGAAACCTGGTTGCAGCAGGATGATTATGTTAGTTTAAATGAATCAACACCCCCGAGTCATTCTAACTACCAGAAATCTCGAAGCACAGGCCGAGGGGGCGGTGTGGCAGCAATTTTTCACACCAGCCTATTAATTAATGAAAGACCAAGACAGACTTTTAATTCATTTGAAAGCCTGATGCTTAGCCTCGTCCACCCCAGCTGTAAAACTCAGAAACCAGTCTTACTTGTTATCATCTATCGTCCACCTGGGCCTTACACAGAGTTTCTGTCTGATTTCTCAGACTTTATATCTGATTTAGTTCTCAGCTCAGATAAAATAATTATTGTGGGTGATTTTAACATCCATGTAGATGCTAAAAATGACAGCCTCAACATGGCATTTAATCTGTTATTAGACTCAATTGGTTTCTCTCAAAATGTAAAAGAACCCACCCACCACTTTAATCACACTCTAGATCTTGTTCTAACATATGGCATAGAAACTGAACATTTAACAGTGTTTCCTGAAAACCCTCTCCTGTCTGATCATTTCCTGATAACATTTACATTTACAATTATTGATTATACAGCGGTGGAGAGTAGACTTTATCAAAGTAGATGTCTTTCTGAAAGCGCTGTAACTAAGTTTAAGAATATAATCCACCCACTGTTATCATCTTCAATGCCCTGTACCAACATAGAGCAGAGCAGCTATCTGAACGCTACCCCAACAGAAGTCGATTATCTTGTTAATAATTTCACCTCCTCACTACGTACGACTCTGGATACTGTAGCTCCTGTGAAAACTAAGGTCTCTAATCAGAAGTACCTGACTCCGTGGTATAATTCTCAAACACGTACCCTAAAGCAGATGACTCGTAATCTGGAGAGGAAATGGCGTGTCACAAATTTAGAGGATCATCATTTAGCCTGGAGAAATAGTTTGCTGCTTTATAAGAAAGCCCTCCGCAAAGCCAGAACATCTTACTATTCATCACTGATTGAAGTAAATAAGAACAACCCCAGGTTTCTCTTCAGCACTGTAGCCAGGCTGACAAAAAGTCAGAGCTCTTTTGAGCCAACAATCCCTTTAACGTTAACTAGTAATGACTTCATGAACTTCTTCACAAATAAAATTTTTATCATTAGAGAAAAAATTACCAGTAATCATCCCACAGATGTAATATTATCTACAGCTACTCTTAGTACCATTGATGTTAAGTTAGACTCTTTTTCTCCAATTGATCTTTCTGAGTTAACTTCAATAATTACTTCCTCCAAACCATCAACGTGTCTTTTAGACCCCATTCCTACAAAACTGCTCAAAGAAGTCCTGCCATTAATTAATTCTTCGATCTTAAATATGATCAACCTATCTCTAATGATCGGCTATGTACCACAGGCCTTCAAGCTGGCTGTAGTTAAACCTTTACTCAAAAAGCCATCTCTAGACCCAGCAGTCTTAGCTAATTATAGGCCAATCTCCAACCTTCCTTTCATATCAAAAATCCTTGAAAGAGTAGTTGTCAAACAGCTAACAGATCATCTGCAGAGGAATGGTTTATTTGAAGAGTTTCAGTCAGGTTTCAGAGCTCATCACAGCACAGAAACAGCTTTAGTGAAGGTTACAAATGATCTTCTTATGGCCTCTGACAGTGGACTCATCTCTGTGCTTGTCCTGCTAGACCTCAGTGCAGCATTCGATACTGTCGACCATAATATCCTATTAGAGCGATTAGAACATGCTGTAGGTATTACAGGTACTGCACTGCAGTGGTTTGTATCATATCTATCTAATAGACTCCAGTTTGTGCATGTAAATGGAGAGTCCTCTTCACACACTGAGGTTAATTATGGAGTTCCACAGGGTTCAGTGCTAGGACCAATTCTGTTTACATTATACATGCTTCCCTTAGGCAGTATCATTAGAAGACATAGCATACATTTTCACTGCTATGCAGATGACACCCAGCTCTATCTGTCCATGAAGCCAGATAACACACACCAATTAGTTAAACTGCAGGAATGTCTTAAAGACATAAAGACCTGGATGGCCGCTAACTTTCTGCTTCTTAATTCAGATAAAACTGAGGTTATTGTACTCGGCCCTGAAAAGCCTAGAAATATGGTATCTAACCAGATTCTTACTCTGGATGGCATTACCTTGGCCTCCAGTAACGCTGTGAGGAACCTTGGAGTCATTTTTGACCAGGACATGTCCTTCAATGCACATATTAAACAAATATGTAAGACTGCGTTCTTCCATTTGCGCAACATCTCTAAAATTAGAAATATCCTGTCTCAGAGTGACGCTGAAAAACTAGTTCATGCATTTATTACTTCCAGGCTGGACTACTGTAATTCATTATTATCAGGATGTCCAAAAAACTCACTGAAAAGCCTTCAGCTAATCCAAAACGCTGCAGCAAGAGTACTGACAGGGACTAGAAAGAGAGAGCATATTTCTCCTGTTTTGGCTTCCCTTCATTGGCTTCCTGTTAAATCCAGAATTGAATTCAAAATCCTGCTCCTCACATACAAGGTCTTAAATAATCAGGCCCCATCTTATCTTAATGACCTTGTAGTACCATATCACCCTATTAGAGCACTTCGCTCTTGCTCTGCAGGCCTACTTGTTGTTCCTAGAGTATTTAAAAGTAGAATGGGAGGGAGAGCCTTCAGTTTTCAGGCCCCTCTTCTGTGGAACCAGCTTCCAGTTTGGATTCGGGAGACAGACACTATCTCTACTTTTAAGATTAGGCTTAAAACTTTCCTTTTTGCTAAAGCATATAGTTAGGGCTGGACCAGGTGACCCTGAATCCTCCCTTAGTTATGCTGCAATAGACATAGGCTGCCGGGGGATTCCCATGATGCATTGAGTTTTTCCTTTCCAGTCACCTTTCTCACTCACTATGTATTAACAGACCTCTCTGCATTAAATCATATCTGTTATTAACCTCTGTCTCTCTTCCACAGCATGTCTTTTATCCTGTCTTCCTTCTCTCACCCCAACCGGTCGCAGCAGATGGCCGCCCCTCCCTGAGCCTGGTTCTGCCGGAGGTTTCTTCCTGTTAAAAGGGAGTTTTTCCTTCCCACTGTTGCCAAAGTGCTTGCTCATAGGGGGTCATATGATTGTTGGGTTTTTCTCTGTATCTATGAAGCGCCTTGAGGTGACTTATGTTGTGATTTGGCGCTATATAAATAAAATTGAATTGAATTGAATTGAATTGTTTAACCCCGGCCCCGTGATCAGCTGATCACAGCCGATCACCGGCTGACAGGACCCCCCCCTCGAGGACCGGCACCCGACGGGCCAGGACGGCGGCGACGGAAATCCGAGATGAGGGAAGGATCCAAGATGAAGCGGGACGGCACCCAGGAGCGCTCATCAGGGCCGTAGCCAGCCCAGTCCACCAAATACTGGACCCCCCGGCCCCGGGGACGGGAGTCCAAGATCCGACGGACAGTGTAGACAGGACCCCCATCGACGATCCTGGGCGGGGGCGGGGCCCGGGAGGGGGGCGCCAGCGGGGAAGCGACGTGCCGCTTGAGCTGCGAGACGTGGAAAACCGGATGGACCTTCATGGCGGGCGGAAGCCGGAGACGGTAAGCCACGGGGTTGAGCCGGGCAGTGACTTCGTACGGGCCGACGAACCGGGGAGTGAGCTTCTTGGACTCACCGCGCAGCCGCAGGTGCTTTGTGGAGAGCCAGACGCGGTCCCCCGGCTGGAAGGGGTGACCCGGGCGGTGGCGGCGACGATGCTGCCGGGTGTACAGAGCGTTGGCCCGGGAAATGGCAGCCCGCGCCTTGATCCAGGCCTGACGACAGCGGCGGACCATCCGTTCAGCAGCAGGCACGTCGACCTCCGCTTCCTGATGGCTGAAGATAGGAGGATGAAAACCATGACAGACCTCAAAGGGCGAGAGACCGGTGGCGGAAGAGACGTGAAGGTTATGAGACAACTCAGCCCACACCAGGTAACGAGGCCAAAGCGACGGTTGGGCGGAGACGAAGCACCGTAAGAAGCGCCCCAACTGTTGATTGGTCCGTTCAACCTGCCCATTGGTCTGAGGGTGATAGCCGGACGAGAGGCTGGGAGACGCTCCAATCAGGCGGCAGAAGGCCTTCCAGAACCTGGCGGTGAACTGGGGCCCCCGATCGGAGACTATGTCCTTGGGGAATCCGTGAAGCCGGACGACATGGTCCAGGAGGAGCTCGGCCGTCCGTTTGGCGGAGGGGAGGCCGGCCAGGGCGACCAGGTGCACCGCCTTAGAAAACCGGTCCACAAAGGTGAGGATGGTGTCAAGACCGTCCACAGATGGGAGGCCGGTAACAAAGTCAAGGCCGACATGGGACCAGGGACGTCTCGGCACAGGGAGAGGGTGAAGGTCGCCAGCGGGCGGCTGGGTGGAGGACTTGGCCCGAGCACAGGTGTCACAGGCGGAAACGAAGTCATGGACGTCCCGAGTCATGGAGGGCCACCAGAAGGCACGACGGAGGAGCTGGAGGGTCCTGTCGGGCCCTGGGTGACCAGAGAGCGGGGAGGAGTGAGCCCAGAGCAAGGCCTCCTGACGGCACCGGGATGGCACATAGAGCCTCCCAGCCGGGGTGTCAGGCGGAGGCGGTTCGGCGGTCAGGGCATCCCGGATAGAGTCCTCCAAGGGCCACCGAAGGGGGGCAGCGAAACAATGAGACGGTAGGATAGGTCCAGGGTCTGACGTGAGGCCGTCCTGGGCGAACTGCCTGGAGAGGGCGTCTGCCTTGGTGTTCTTGGAGCCAGGGCGGTAGGCGAGGTGGAAGTTGTACGGTTCGAAGAATAAGGCCCAACGGGCCTGCCTTGGGTTGAGCTGCTTGGCAGAACGAATATGGATCAGGTTCTGGTGATCAGTCCAGATCAGAAATGGTTCTTTCGCTCCCAGGAGCCAATGCCGCCACTCTTCCAAGGCCCACTTGATGGCCAGGAGTTCCCGGTCGCCGACACCGTACCGTCGCTGCGTGTCAGAGAATTTCCTCGAGAAATAGCAGCACGGGTGAAGTTTCCCATCCGGGCCGTGTTGAGAGAGGACGGCGCCAGCGCCAACATCGGAGGCATCCACCTCCACCACAAAATCTCCGGCAGGATCAGGGTGGAGCAGGACGGGAGCCGTAGCAAACCGGCGGATAAGGTCTCGGAATGCCTGTTTCGCACCAGGGGGGAGGCAGAAGGGCTTGGGCAGGTTAGCTGGTTTGGTGAGGGATGTCAGTGGGGCGACAATGGTGCTGAAATTGCGGATAAAGCGCCGATAGAAATTGGCAAAGCCCAGGAAGCTCTGTAGCTGCTTAAGGCTGGAGGGCTGAGGCCACTGGGTCACGGCTTGGACCTTTTGCGGGTCCATGGTCAGGCCATTGGAGGAGATGGTGAAGCCCAGGAAGGTGGTGGACCGCTGATGGAAGGCACACTTCTCCAGTTTGCAGAACAGCTGGTACTCGAGCAGCCTGCTCAGCACGCGACCACGAGGAGGGACCGCTCCCGGGAGGAGCTCGATGGCCATGTCGTAGGAGCGATGAGGAGGGAGAGCAGAGGCTCGCCTCTTACTGAAGACCTCAGATAGGTCATGGTAAGCCGGAGGGATCTTATCCAGATCAATGGGCTCCGGGGGTGACGCCTCTTCTGACTTTGAGTCCTTTCCAGTCCGGAAGAGAAGGCAGCGGCGTGAACACTGGGGACCCCAGTCCAGGATCTGGCAGGAAGACCAGGAGACGTGGGGGTCATGTTGACGGAACCAGGGGTATCCGAGGATGAGAGGAGAGGAAGTGGCCGAGACTACTAAAAACCGGATCTCCTCCTGATGATCCCCGACAGACATGCGGACTGGCTGGGTCTGGAACTGGATCGGGTAGGGTTGGAGTGGTCGCCCGTCTACTGAGGTCACCGGGAGGAATCGGTCGACGGAAGTCAACGGAATGCGAAGCCGAGAGGCCAGTTTCTGATCGATGAAGTTCTCAGCGGCTCCGGTGTCCAGGAGGGCTTCAGAT